>NC_092445.1:5029984-5182075 GCF_036169615.1 Heliangelus exortis | reverse complement strand
ACAGGGGACCTGACAATCTAATTTCTCCACTGTTTTCCTTAATCTATGAAATGCCTCCAAATTATTTCAGTCTCATTAGCCTGAATTCTCATGGACCTCTATGCTAGATTAATTCCAGTGACTTTAATGACAGAAGTGATTCACTACTCCACGTGCACTTCTGAAAGTGTCACAATGGAGCAATTCAACAGGTAAGGTGGGCTCTGAAGAACTGTTTTTAAATTTACCAGTTATTTATGCACATATCACCCACTCCAGATAATTGGTTCTTGCAGTGAATATATAGAGTATTACACACAAACACACATATGCACGGTTCAGATTCAGAAAAGCAAATGGCTCATCTTGGAGGCAAATGCTCCCTTTCCAAGACATTAAGAGAATTTAGATTTTTCACTTCTAGAGTGAAATCTGCTTCAATTTAAGGGCACAACTTTACATGTCACTTGCTGCAGCAACGAGCAAAATGCAGATGGTGCATAAAAGTAATTGTAAAGCACTCAAGTTTGCCATGAAGAGAGAGCTCTTTAGTCTTCCCCATAATGCAGTTAAAGTCACATTATTGCTTCCTCTGCAAAATGTTACTGAGGTCATAGATAACGTTTAAACTTTAAAGCTGAAGATGCCTGGATTAATTCTAAAATCTTTGAGAAGGGACCTACCCACTCTGGAGGAATAAGGGGTGAATTCCTCTGCTCTCCACAGACTCGATCTAGGGACCAAGGCCAGGACACAAACTTTCTCTGCAGGTCAGGGCTGGGAGAGCCACATCCCAGAGGCAGGAAAAATCCCCATCCCATTGCTATGGATCCCCCAGGGATGGGACATCCCCCAAAGCTGTGCCACAGAGCTCCTGGACTTCTTCCAAATGGTCCCCATCAAGTAAAAGGACTCTTAATGATCCCACCCTCCCTGCAAATGGTCTGAACAGAAGGAAACCAAGGGGCAGAATAAAGATGTTTCTTTATGGCTCTGAAAAGCACAGCCCCAGACTGGGATGGTCTGCACTGAACAGATGACCCTGCTGCTGGAAAGGGTGTGTTTGATGACATGAAAGTACTTTCCATAATGATTTTACTATGGAAATAACATTTGGCTCCAGTCACACCAAAAAAAAAGGTAACAAACACGATTATATTTATTCTGTTCAAGGGAAAACAAACACTAATTCAACACAACAGAGGAACAGCTAATGCAATTGAAGCTTACTAATGCTGCACTGCAAATCCCCCAAAGACATCTGCTACAGCTTTATTACAATTTCCTCTAAACCCTTTCTGCCTTCCTATCAGTGCTACCGAGATTGTTTTTTCCCTCGGTGCAGTCAGATGTGTTGATAAGGAGAGAGACTGCATTTACTGCCAGATAAATAACAGCCCTGCATGCCCAGAGATTCTCACCTCTTTGTCAGCCTAGCACTGCACTTAAGTTCCATTAAAGTTGGACTTGTCGTTTACAAATTAGGTTGGAAAGTCACGGGGCACCTTTTCTTGACAGTCTTCAGAATTTTGTGGGATGGATGAGTCCAAGAAGCAGGAAGGAAACTCCAATTTCAGCCTCCCAGCCAGCTGGGGATTCTCCAGCTCAGCAGCCCCAGGAGTTGCTTCCTTTGGGAACTGGAGCCCAACCAGGTCACCTCACCTTTGCTTTTAGACACACAAAACTCACTGAGCTGATCCTGCCTAACTTTACAATCTGGCATTAATACTGGGAGATGCTGAGTCCAAGTGACAACTGGAGTTTAGACCAGCCAGAAGTTCAGCTCTGTCCTATTTTCTCCAAGGGACTCTCCCTTTATAACCTGCCACTGCTCACAGCACATTCCTTTGCAGGTAATGCTTTCACTAATTAGGCTTTAAAATCACCACAACAGGTATGGAACAGTTTTGTACTTTAATCTTCAGCTGCTACCAAGACAGAGCAGATTCCCTTCCTCCTTGGGACAGCCATCCATGTTTATACAGAGACTGTGTCTGCCTTCATCACCTTTCACATTCATCTCCATGGCAATTCTCTTTTCCAGACCTTGTTAGCTGCCTTTCTGGGAATTTGTTTCTGATCTTGTATTTATTCAGAACTGACATTTCCCTACACATGCAACAGCTGCTGGAAAATTATATAGAAGCCATTAGCAAACAATACAACAATGTCTGAAAAATCTGTCCATAAAGCTTGAAGAGATTTGCTGGAAATTGGGATTATTATTATTTTTTTTTTAATTAAACATTCCAATTTCTGAATACAGGCAGATTCTACATGTAAAGGGAAAAAGATGCTTTGAAAATTTTTCTTTGTCAAAGGTACTTTGGAAGATGGATGAGGTAAATTCCAGGACATCTACAAAGAAGCTGCTCCATTTGGTCATATTGCTGCATCTCTCCTACCAACCCCTTCATTCAGAAAGAATAAGCAGAGCACTTTCCACTATGGAAATAAGTTGCTTCCACTCCCTTTTTCCTAAGCACACTCTTGTGCCAGAAGTAATGAGGACAAGAGAGTAAGAAACGTCCCTGAGAATCCCCTCCAGCAAAGCCACGTGTCCATCGGGACCTGAACTTCCCTCTCACACCAAACACCACAGAGCACACAACCCGAACACCATCAAATCCTTCAAATAAGTGAGGAGGAGGAGGCCAAGAGGAAGCAGATCCACGAGCAACTGGATCTTGCAGAGCTCCAGCTCAGCATCCTCAGCACCAGGTGCACAGCAGGCACACCACAAGCTGACACCAGAACTTTGCTGTAAAAGAGGGTATAAAGATGTGCTCGTTTTGCTGCATGCTGAAGGCAGGAAGAGAACAGCCAGAGAGCAATGTGTTGTGTGATGATTTTGTGTTATTTTCTAAGTCTGGAAGGGATAAAAATATTCCACACTGCAGCCAACTCAGAGCCGCTGGAGCTGGAGGAGAAGTCTCTTCAGTAGGCAGGAGTATAACACATGTGCTACAGGCAGCATGTTCTCCCTCTCTGTCCTACAGAAACCCCTTGTGCACCTTCCTATTAAAAGTGAAAATGGCTCTGGCTCCAGTATAAACCAGTATAATCCAGTGATGTTCCATGCCTGCAAGGATGTTGCAAGGGGAGAAAAAAAATTACCCTCCAAGGTCATTCAAGCAGGCAGCAAATGAGGCCTCCCTGAAGACTCCCAAAGCTGAAATACACATTTCCTGTAGATAGAAACTTCAGAAAAAGAGAAACCAAATATTAATAAAGTTCTGCTATAAAAGGCAGGAAATCCAGTGTTAAGTCAACCACTGGATCAAATCCAAAAGGAACAGAATGGAGGAGAAACAGATACAGATAAGGATTGTTTCCAACGGTGAGCATGTTTACCTTATTAATTTCTGATATTCCTATCCTCTGATCAAGGTGCTTGGGATTGGGTAAAACCCAAACAAAAGCTCGGCAGGGTTCCCAGAACTGCAGCCTGGGAGCATCTTCCCAGCCAGCCCATCAGTAAATCTCTATTTGACACAGAAGAGGTCAGCACAGAATTACCTCTGGCACCAAAAGGGGAGGCAGCCAAGGTGACACAGCCAGAGCCCAGGTCCCCAAGCCAGGAGCTGCTGCTCTTTTCCCATGTGCAATCTGCTGAGCAGTCTAGACATGCCTGGGGGAAGACCTCGTTCTGGAAAAGTCCTACAAGCACACTGATTTATTTGTCCTCACCTTCCCTGTGCTTTATAAAGCCTATAAAATATTTCTGTGCCCGATTTTTTTTCTAGGTCCAGAACTGTATTTACCCAGAGAGCACTGGCTGGAGAATAAAGCAATTCAGCATATTAACACTGATCATTTCAGGAGCTCCTCACAGTTTCCCAAGGCCATCAGCCACATCAGCCCTTGCCACTCATCTCTGACCCAGCTCAACCCCAGAGAGCACCAGGCATGAAGGTTTCTCCCAGCCCAGCTCCCCTGGGCTGCTTCCTCCCTCCAATGAGTACATCAAAAACAAGTCCTTTCCAGACCCCCTTCCTTCCCTTCAGAAGGGCAGGGCAGCACTGTTGATGCTCGGGTATGCTAATAAATAAAAGACAGGCAAAGGAAAAAAAAAAAAAAAAAAAAATCATCTGTGGAATCACTGAGAGGAATTTTTATGAGGGAGCAAAGATTCAGTAATGATGATGTTGAAGAAGCAGTCGTTTGTGCAGAGTGGTCCCTCTGGTAATTTCTGCAGTGACTACAGAAGTATAATATATAGAATTATTACAGGGAAATCTCTCATAATGAAGCAGATCCTTAACTTGGTTTGACATTGTCATTTTACACCACGCTGTTTAATGTGACACTGCAAAGTCATAAATACTTATTTTGTCAGAGTCTCACAGCCCTGCGAGAGGTGCCAGCCACCAGCTAAAGCAACAAATTGTTAAGCTGAATTCTCATTTTTGCACTGAATACTGCATGGTCCTCATTGTCTCTTCTGAAAGAAAAGGAGTTACCTGCTTAAACCCTACAGGAAGCTTTCAGACTGCATTTGCTGATAAAATGATGCTTGAGCTTTATTGTAATCCAGCAGGAGGGACAAGAAAGCCCCACTCAGGCACTGAAGCTAAGGAAGAAATAAGAATTGTTTCCCCCTCTGCTCACTGATGCTCCTTCCCAAGCCAACATTAATGGCTTCAGCTCTTTCTGTCAACAGAGGCATCTGAAGAGGCTGCAGTATTGTGTATATTTACATAGCAGGCAGCTGAATTGGAGCAGAAGAGCATAAAACAAGCCTGTCCCAAACCTTTTTGGTGGATTTTTTTTTTAATCCGTTTTCACAGGGCTGGTGTAACAAAACAGTTTGTTGTTGAGGGAATACCAAGCACTGGATCCAAGTGTTGTTTCAGAGCATCAAGTGGCACATCCCCATCACAGTGAGGGTTCATCTATTTATCTTGACTTGCTAACACCTCCAGGAACTCAGAGGAACTACTTCAGAGATTCCCCAGGTTCCCAAAAAGAGAAACACACTCAAATTCCACCTGCTTCTGTCCCCCCATGCTCAGCCAGGTCACCCAGGTGATGCCTGCTGCCTCCTTACACAAGGGATCCCCCTTCCCAGGCTGAGGAGCTCCAGCCCTAGGAAGAGAAGGCTGCAGGAGCCTTCAATTTGTCCTTCAGAAATCCCAACAAATGGGTCTCCATTGGGCATCTGCCAATTTCACCTCCTTTCCACTCACTGCACCCCACCTCTAGGGATAAATGGGGCATTTCTTATTTCTTCTCAGGACTTGCCAACCTGCAGCCTTCACGTGCAGCATTTGCATCTTAAGGAAGTTTTTGTATTGCATCATTCCTGCCCAAACATTATGGTATTCCATCAAGTGAAAGAAAAACCTGGATATTATTTTTTCAGTATTAATTTCCCCCAGGTACTCAAAGCCCTGAGCAGGTTTGGAAGGATAAAGGTCTTTATGGGCTTTGGAGAACACCCACAACTGTTGTTGGTTATCATTTAATCATGCAAACCATAGCACTAAAAAGCAATCCTGGAAATTTAACATATGCAGAAGTCATTTGACTTGTTGAATCAGCTGCACTTGAGAAAACATTGCAAGATTATCATAAAAATCTCCATAATGTGACCAATTCCTATTACAATCCAGCCAGTCCATCAGGACAGGTCCCCTGGCAGCAGGCACTGAGCAATGGCAGTGACACCACTGGCAGCATCCCCAAGGAACTTGCATCTTCCACAGCCAAACCAAGGAAAGTAGGAAGGGAATGAGCCAAGGTCACACAAATGGATTCTATTCTAGCAAGCTGGGTAGTAGGAGCAAACCCATCCATTTGAGAAGTCATTTAATGTATGGAATATACAATGCAGCTCTGCAACACCCTGGAAAAGGCATCTGATGTTTGTAAAATACTTTGCTCAGTCAAAAGTTTGGAGAAATGAGAAGGATTTGTTAATTTAGGTTGTTTCATGCTGTCTGCTTAATATCAATAGATTTTGCTTGTGTCTGTTCTGGAGTTGGACAGAGAGAGTAACAGAGATTTAATTGGCAGGACTCCCATGGCAGCCTCTGCCAGGAACAGCTGCTATCTGTCTGAGAGAAAAGCCATTCTTTTCCCAGAGTCCTACACTACCAGGATATAAGACTCAGAAACCCTGGGTGATGCATTTCTTACCTTACAGACTGGCTCAGGACTCGGGGTTAACACCACCCACCTGAGAGCCAAGGAAGGAGGCTCTGGAGAAGCCTGGGGAAAGGATGCTCAGAGAAAAACCATGGCTTGGGAGGGACTATCTGCCCAGTTTGTCTGTCAGGATTGTGACAGACATGGGCACAAAGCACTAATGGAACCTTCTGAGCACAACTAACCATGGGAAAGGGGCAGGACACCCTTGGGAAAAGCAAAGTGGTGGTGGGGAGGCTGGAGGGAGGCAAGGGAAAGATGTGCAGTTGTCACCTTCCTAGAATTTATAGAACTGTCCCCCAAAAAAAGCTGTCCCCCCAAAAAAACCACCCCAAAAGCATGGGATCCCAACTAGACCTGCCCTGTTACAACTACCACTTGGTATGATGAGATTAGGACTGGCTGTCAGGGAAGATTTCAAAGATTCAGCTCACAAACACCTGGATTGCCAAAGCACTGCACACCCAGGACACAAGCAGACAGGAATCCCAGCTGGCAATTCCCCTGGACATTTTTAAAACCTCCGTCTCTATTTTTAAGCTATCCAGCTGTACAAACACAGCCTCCCACCCAGGCTCCCCAAGGCAGGGATTTCACCAGGCACCCAGATACAGCTGTGACAGATGAAAACATCAAGGACTGACAGGTTTGGTGTTGTGCCAAGTCATCATTTCTGTTAACTTTATAATAATCAAGAAACCTAAGATCTTCTTCCAGCACCCAAAGATTTCATCTGTACTTCTGACACCACCTGATGACCACATCGGAGCCAAAAGCACTTCCAGAAATCCTAGCTCTGCCCTAGAAATTCCTCAGAAGAAATCCATCCCTTCACTGGGCCTTTTCCTTCTCCTCTCTGACCATTTTGCCTCTTCCAAAACCAGTTTATTCCAGGGCTCTCTCCTCTAACAATTTTTTCTTTAGTTAAAACAAAACCAGTACTGCTATGGAGTCTTGGACAAGTTCAGGAGAAAGCACTGTAGAGAAAATACTGTTTTTAATAAAGAAATTAAATCTTGTTAATGTTTGGGGAGGGAGTGGGGGAAAAACTACTGTTCAAATTGTTCATAATATGTGAAGTTTGAGCAACTTCCTGTACCTGCTGGGTTGCATCAATCTTTGTTCTGATAACTCAAAGTGCAGTGGAGTCATTTACCATGTGCTGTGCCACAGGTAAATTACCAACAAAAAATGCATTTTTACAGCCACAAGATTAAATTACACACCCTCCCTTCTGACTCTCCTGAAATGAAAGGAAAGTCTCCAGGAACAACAAATAAGGAGTGCATTAAAACAGAAATCAGGGCAGGGATGGCAGCCACATTTTGCCTGTTCTGTTGACAAATATTACCAACATATAAAACATAAAGCACAGTGGGCATGGGAGGGAGGTGAGCTCACTATCAAGGAAAAACAGGCAGCATATTCAACTGCTATCAAGAAACATTCCCAAGATCAGCACTCCTCAAACCTTTATCTTACCCACCAGCATCTTATCTGGGGATTCAGAGCATTTCAGCTCTGTAGCATTTACATACAGCATTTAAAATAATTCCTCTAAAATAAACTGCTTATCAGTTTCCCAATGTCCCCTTTCCTCACTTACAAGATGCCTTTGCAGGCTGTCCTTTCTCTTTCCCCCCATCAGAGCTCCACTTCACATCAGGAGAAGCTGTGTCAGGTTCAACCAGGAAAGCCCTGGTGACAAAGCCCCAGCCCAGCACAGCTGACCTGACACACAGCCAGCCACAAAACCAAGATGATAAAGTTAGCAGCCAGCCTCACATCTCAGCAAATCACCTTTATGTTAGCAACCCAGAGAGAGAAGAGGGCACACTCATGAGCATTTATGATCCTTATAACCTGGCAAGATGATGTCCTGAGTGATGTCATCAAGGAAATGCAGTAAAATGAGCATCTTCCTCTGAATAAACCCAGGGTAAAAAGGAGAAAGAACTTTGTGATACCTTCATCTGGTTACCAGCCAAATATACTTATTGGGGGGAGATGAACTGTAGCAGTACAGATGTTTAATTCTCACTGATCCAGTCCAGTTGATCCCAACTGGTCCACGTGAAGCCACTTCTGCCTTCAGTCCTTTGTCAGAGCACAGATGCAGAGGTCAGAAACCCAGGAGAACCCTTCTTACCTCCTCCCAGCCCCCTGGGGTGGTCAATAACAATAAAATGTGCCTACAGAGCTTTCAGCCTAAAACCCAATTCTCTAGGTGGTATCATGCAGTTACTCTTTAATAGCATTTTTTTATGGCATGGAAGAAAGAACTTAATATTGCAATTACTTCATTTGATACGAGGTAATGGGTGAACAAGCTTGTCAGCTACCTGGAATGGGGAAAAGGCAAAGTATAGTATAATTGCATTAAAGTGGAAAACATGAGTAACTACTCATATTAAAAAGGATCAGAAATAAAAAGGCAACACAGTGTGAATTATAGAGAAAATAAATAGTTTATGACAAGCAGCTGAGGATTTGGCATCTTTCAGCAGCATCTTGAGAGCCCACTCAGCACAAAGCCCGTTCCCCTCCCTGTCACCTTCACTTGCCACAGCCAGGACAATAAAGAGGAAAAAGGGGTGGGGGAGCAGCTGAAAGCACACACTTCCCAGGGCATGCCAAGGGGATAAATTGGGCCCAGGCAGACTCAGCAGGTCAAGGACAAGGCACCTGATGACAGCATTTCCCTGGGATGGAGCTGGGGATGTGGTTGGTGCATTGCAGCATCGCTGTGACTCCGCAGGCTGCCAGCCCCAGGAGGGCTTCAAGCTGGTACCCCCTGGTTTAGCAGCTCTTCTGCTGGGGCAGCAAGGCCATGCAAATCTCCCAGTTTTATGGCAGGAAAAATAATAAATAAAGACTATCCCCTGGGGAAACTGAGCACTGCTGAAGGCAGAGCCGCCAGCACCTGATTCCAGGTGTTCCCGAGGGGAGGTAACTCCTGATTCCAGCTTGCAAAAGCCCAAAATTAAGTTTCCCAGGCTCTGGACTTGAAGCACAATTATGGCTGATTGGCAATTTCAGTGACTGGAGGGAAAGTGCTTCACCTTCGTAAGAAAACAGCAAAAGAGGCAAGAAGGTGTCCTGCCCACCTCTGCTTTGCTGTCTGCTGTGCAAGAGGAAAAGCAGCAATGTGCACCAACATGTTGCTAGAAGGATCCATGTGCACACCTCAGCTAAAAAGGGAGCTATTCTGATTCAAACCAGGTCTCTGACCTTAGCTTTATACAACTGTGTCTCTGATAGTGCAAAGCATTCACCAAAATATCATCAGACTTTGAAAGGCAATATATTCCTTCTATTTACCTATGGTATTACCACATTGGGACCCTTCCCTGCAACCACAAATCAGACTGAGAAAGCCTCCCAGAGATGAAGACTTTAAAAATATCTCTCGATTCACAATGTGTGATTATGAGAACCAACAAAGAAAGACAGCACTGAACCTTTTACTTTCTTCTGTTCTTACAGAAATAGGAAGCTTGCAGACATTACACAACTTTCCTTCTCTCTACATTCTCTACATCGATCCTCCCCACCTTACTGCGTGTCTGATCTTTTCAGCTGAACCCTCAAATGTCAACATTTATTCACCTTATAATTAACACCATTATGAGCAGTGACATTTTTCTCATCTTCCCTCTTTTTTCTGTCTTGAGATAGCTTCTGTCAGGGGACCGCTTTCACCTTCGTTTTTTTAAAGAAATAGTAAAAAAATGTTATTTCAAATTAACAGCTAATGTATATTGCCAGGATTACTGCTGAAGAGGCAATAAGTTTGAGTACTGCTGGAAGCACTCTAGCAATGGGTTTACCTTCACATTAATTGCAAATCATGTAGAGTCTTCTACCTTTGCTAATTCTCCTGTGTCGCTTTTACGTTATTCTTTCCAGCATGAAATTTTCACCTACCATGACAAATATGAACCAATTTCATACGTTAATCAACATTCATTAACTAAGAGGCAGAGAGGGAAGGTCAGAGATGAGCGAGTCATTCCAGTGGCCAAAGCCTGGGAGGGTTTGGGGTTTTTTGTTTGTTTGATGAAACATCATATACTGGAGGAACATGGTTCTGTGTCCCATACATGCCTCACAGATTCTGCTTTTCTGTAGGTTCTACCTACTCTGCAGGAATGTTTTAAACTAACAGTAAATGGGATTCACAACCTCAGGGAAACCCCCAGGGCTTCCTCCTGCAGGACCAGCACCAACGTGCACCCCAACTGCTTCCCAGCCACGCACCATTAACAAACACCAAAACCACAAAATCTGTGTCTCACCTACAGATGATGAACAAGAACAAAGTAGAACACCTCCAACAACTTTCCTAGGATGAAACAATCTTTTTGCTTTGAAAATGCTCTAATTAAATATTACGTTGTTGTTTTTTTTTTTCAAGCTACAGCTTTGTAGCCCTCTCGTGTACACACTCCTCCTCTCCCCCCAAATCCTTAACCCCAGGTGTTGCCCAGGACAGTTCATGGACACCAACAAGGAGGAGGGCAAGTCCTGTCCACCAGGAAGCAACAGCAAGGAAGCTTACACATCCCAAGGGTCAGAAAGAAATCCATCCTGAAATAAAAAGTCAGGTTGCTAAGAGAGAGCAGAGCTTTTATGGTAAACCCTGCCAAGTGAAAAAGAAAAAAAAAAAAAAAGGAAACTTATTAAGGAACAGAGTATTTTTCCTGTTCTGCACTTGCATTTCCCTCAGCAAAACCCACAGGAAATTCAGTGTACTTTGCTGTGTTACCAGGAAGGGACAGTCACTTCTGAGCTCCCCATGAACTCATACAGATAACTCTGCTTCATTGTGATGCTCCCGACATGAGACAGCAGTGGAAGGGGGGTAGCAACCACCTTACACCCATTCCTGGCTGTTGTCAGCTCCAGAAGCATTAAGAGAAGCATTAAATGCTTTCCTCAGCTGGAGGAAAAAGCCAGGCTGTGGGCAGGGAGATGCAGGACACAGCCACACACAGGAGCCCAAGCCAGGGAACTTGCAGATGCTCAACCTGCTCCTTATTAGCAGCAAGCACCACATTGGTTTCCCCCCCAGATTTTTTATCTGTATTTCAAATGTGATAATCCAAATGCAGGAACAGATTTCAGGTAATGTGTTCTGCACACATGAAGTCTCTGCCCGGGCTGTGGGGCTGATTCAGGCACTGTTTAGAGGCTCCCACTCACCAGGTAACTCTTCGATTTCTTGACTGGGTAATTCTGAGTGCTGACATTTGTACAAAGTAAACAAATTTTACTCAATTAATACGATCTTCAGGCTGAGAATTCATTGTCCACCTAACTGCAGAGTCCACAGAAGTGACAGCACATTAAATGCCTTTCCCCTGTGCTGGAAAGGACAGGGACAAGACACAGCTGTGTCCCCACACCAGCACTGCCCCATGGCCACCACCCCAATCTCAGGACTGATCTGAGCAGAGCTGGGCTATTTTATGATGAATTATGTAGGCAATTCAGCAACATGAGAAAACATTCCACTGAATTCAGATTAATGGCCTCAATTCAAAGTGAATTTTATAAATGACCCAAACCAAGTGGGACACAGACTGTCTTGTGCATTTTAACACAATGCACTCCTTAAGGCAATTTTATTGAATATCATCAATTCCACATTTAAATGAAATTCCTGGGGACGATCTGGAAAGAACACAGATAAATGAGGCTAAATAAACCAATTCAGGGCAAGAGCAAAAGAGTTTTATTTGTAGCTCCTGAACTCTGGAACCTGGGGAATCTGAAAAGTCTCTTAGGCCAAATTATTGAGATAATAAAGCACCTGCTGAAGAGACCTCTGAATGCTGTAATGAAATTATTTCACTGCCCCAGAATAATCACAAATGCAGGTTCTCTTTTGAGAGCAAAAGAAACAACGGAAGGGAAAGTGAGATAGATAAATGGAATGCAAATCACCCTCTCTGCTCAGAGAGAGAGCAAAAAAAGAGCCAAGACATGAAAGCAGAAAGCCCTTATGGTATTACAAACAGGCTGAGTGTGTTCCAGATTTATTTACTATCATGGGGTCACTTGAAAACAATGGAGAGTAAACACAGGAGAGGAAGAGACAAAGACAGAAATATTTAATCCCACAGCCTGGATTTTTTCCAGGCTGGGTTTTGCCACAAGCTTCTCTAGAACCTGACAAGGCACCTGCCCTGGACTCTGACACAGCCCAGCAATGCCTCAAGTCCTGCTGGATGCAACCAAAAAAAGTGATCTGTGTGTGACCCAGGGATGCTTCCCTGCTTCCAGCCCTCTGTGCCCCCACCTCTGCCTTTCAGACAGGGAAGTTCTCCAGAAGTAGGGGCTGTTTCATAATTTAATACTTATGCAATCCACTACATATGAATATTTAACACTACTGGGAACTTCAATAAGTTATCTTGTACTTACAAACGAATGGTCAAAATTTCAATTTGTTTTATTCATACTCCTGTTCTTTATCACAAGGATTCTGAAGGGGGCACGACAGGAGCTATTTCCTGGGAACACCTGGTTTAAGCTTTTAAAAGCAAGCAAACAATCCAGGGGAAATCTTTCTTTGATTCCCACACAAACTAGCAGAACCTTATTACATTTACTGAAATGTAATTAATGAAGGCTTTTAAACCCTCAGAACCTTTCAAATTAATGAAAGGTCCACCCAAATAAATTAGACATGTAGTCCAAGAGCTGCAGGTTTAAATTACAGCAGTTATCCTGACAGGCACCAAGACACAGCTGTCACATACAATTATTTTTAGGGCTGCTACTAAAGCATTTTCCCATTATGAGCTGCCACCTCCCAGCAGCCAGCAGCAGCTTCACATTTTATCATGACAAAAAATGAGAAGCATCCAGTTCTCCTCAGGGCTCACCCAGCTCTGTAACTGCCTGAGCCTCACTGGAGCTCCAGGGAGAACTCTGACGTCACACCAGCTGTGACATCATCCACCCCTTCGGCCAATCCGGGCAGAGGAAGCCCATCTGCCTCCATCCCATTGGCTGAGGGCGTTTTGCATCATAATCACACAACCAAGTTTCCCCCCCCCCAGAACCCTGAGTGTGCCAGAAGCCGCTCGCTGCTCCCCGGCGCTTCCTTCCTCCTCTTCCTCCTCCTTCCCTTCCCTTCCTCCCCTTCCCTCTCCTTCCTCTTCCCTTCCTCCTCCTCCTCACCATGCCAGACAAGTAGCTCCTTCCCCAGGCTCCTTCCCCCACATGTCTCCATCCTATTACAAGGTCCGAGGGGCAAATCCCACCAGGTACCTGCTCCACATCACCATCAGGAGGGCTCAGCCCAGCAGGAAGCCCCTGCCCGGCAGAAAGACTTCAAAGAAGCGCTCAAAAGTACGGAAAAACACATCCCGGGGGAGGGGAAAGAAGCCGAGGGAGATGGCAAAGCGCTACGGGACAAGGAGGAGGAGGAGTAGGAGGAGGAGGAGGAGGAGATCTCCACTGAGAGGAGTCAGGAGGAGCCAGAGGAGGAGGAGGAGGAGAGTGCGCTTCGCCTGCAGGCAGCCCCTGTCCCCCTTCTTCCTCTTCATGGCAGATTATCGGCCCCAGCTCCAGAGGAAATATCCCAACTGGACATCGGTGGAGATTGTCGAGAAGCTCGGGAGATCGTGGCACAGGCAGCCGAAAGAAGAAAAACGGAGGTACAAGAGGCTGTCTGCCAAGCTGAGGAGGAATTTCATCAGGAACAGCTACTGGTGAGGCCCAGGAGGCAGGAAGGGCCGAGGAAAGGAGCAGGAAAAAACCCAAGCAGAGAGGGAGGAAATGGAGAGTGTGAAGGTTTCCTCTCACCAGAGCCTGTGATCCTCTGCGCCTTCACCTCCCCACTCAGCTCCTTGTGAAACTTCCACCCAGCTCATAAGCCTTAATAAAACTGCAAGCACACGCCAGACAACTGTGATTTTTTTTTTTAGACAGGGTAATAATTCAGAATTAATCCGGTTGGCTCCATATTGATGGTACCAGGAAGGTTTGTGCAGCCCTGAGCTGGATGTTTCCTGCCTACCCACAAAGCAAACAGCAGTTGAGTCTCCTCTGCCATTTTCCTCCATCCAGCTCCTGAGTTTAACACAAAGCAGGAGTTCTGTCCCAGAAAGGCTGCTGGCTAAAGGAAATAACCAGCAAGCACTCCTTGGGCAAGAGGCTCTCTGGCTCCTGAGGACATCTGTGCAAAGGCTGCACTTTGGAGAGCAGCCCAAGTGCTTTCTGGGCCCTCTGAAGTTTTTCCTCCCAGCATCTCCTACCAGCCCAGTGCTCCCCCGGCTTGATGAGAGCAGCTTCTGTCACTGCTCCCAGCTCATGTACTTTTAAAGTAGTTATTTATTTATTTTTCATTTTAAAGGGAAAGATCAGCAAGAAAGAGCAGGATGCTTTATGTAGGGAGCTACTGCTGTCTTTTCCCAAATGTCCTTGCCCCAGGTTTACTGGCCAGTTTTTTCCTGACATTACAATTTCACTCGAGGCTGAAAAGTGCTGAGGTTTAACCAGGCTCCTCTCAGCTCAAACCCTGTTCCTCTGCCTGACATTCCCCACACACAGATGGAACAGTGGGAGACTCAGTGAAAGTGGAATCCTCTATGGAATCCTCCCTGCTCCATGATGGAGCAGGGACACATCAGAGCACCCCAGTGAAATTCCACCTTCCTGATTCTTACAGGCACCAAGGGAAACACCACAGCTCCAGGAGCCACAGGACTCCCTGGTTCCACAGACTGGATTTTGTTAGGGTCTAAGCACCATTTCCTTTACTACCTGGAGATGAAGTCACAAGCTCTCACTGCTGGGAAACTTAAAATTCAGGCCACAGCCTAAATGCTGACAATATTAGGTAAAAAATAATACTCTGCTACGACTTGGTGGCAGTGTTCAAGTGAGCAGAGACAAGAAATATCACTTCGATGGTTCTCATGGCTGCATGGCCACTAACAGCTTGACAGTATCCATCAATTAAAATCTATTCCCAGCTGCATTAGTGATGGCCACAGCAGACTGCACAGCTATTTTTGTCACATTACAAATATGAAGTGGTTAAAGATGCATAAAAAAGGCCTAAGATTTTACCCATCTAATTATACCTCTAAGGGTGTCTGGGTGTCTTCCATTCTTCCACTTGCACACTTGGCACACAAGTGGCAGGCAGGCACCCAGGGAAGTTGGCACCCAGGTTCCACTCTGTTTAGCACATCACAGTCTGTTCATCTGTGATGTCTTCAAATACCTGCAGTTCTGCCTCAAAACAAGGACTTCTTTGCAAACACACACTCCAGTAAACTCCCAGCACAGATATTTCTAGCAGCCTCTTCAGCTGGAATGCAACCCGAAGGAGAACTCAAGTTTAAAATCTACAACAAAATTCCAAGATTAAATTATTATTATAGCAGAACCATACCCTGAGCCAGCCCCTGCCTACATTCCTGTCCCTGGGGGTGATACCTGAGGCACCCCAGGAAATCCCCCAGAGCCCAGGAGCCAGCAGCAGCTCTGCCTTGCAGGTTTTGTGCAAGTCAGGCAGCCGAGACTTGAAATTCCCTTAAGGGCTGATCTGCATAAGATACCACAGAACGTGAACATGAACAGTATGGTTAAAATCAAGTTATTTTCTACATGAAAAATAAAATTTCAGACTGACATTTAAGAGACCACAACGACCAGTGAAGCTTGCATTAAATATCCTTAAATTGCTCCATCAATTTTACTGCCTAAAGTTTTATGCTTCCTAGAAGAGCAAATAACTAAAAAAGTACTCACAGAAATGTAAATAATTTAGGTTAAGCATACAAATACCTGTTCGTGAATTTACAAAACACTGGAGGACTCATTCAACAACAACCAGAAGTGAAGTGTCAGCTTCCCTGTCCCAGCAGCTTTCCTCAGGGGAGGATCTGATGGGGATGGGAAAGCCAAGCTCACCAACACCCATTGCTGCAGATTAATTTATTTGCATGATTCACCACCCTGGGTGGGTCATCCTGGGCTGCACAACACTGAAATCTCACAGGTTTTATACAGAGGCTCAGCCAGCCCAGGCTTCTGAAGGGCAGAGCAAGTGGATGTGAAACCTTTTCAGCTTTGGTCCTGACAGCAGCAGCAGAAACGTGAACAAGTTGATTAGCAATGCTACTTGTAAGACAAAGCTTGGTGCAGCAATTACAGCTACACAGCTGCAAGGAAATTACCAGAATTAGCCACAGCTTAAATGAACTTTTCACCCTTTCAATCAGTAAGATGCCATTCACAAGTTCTACACTGTTTATTGCATGAGAGGCTTGGTGCAGCCAGGGCAGAGCCTGCAGTCTCCTAAAGATATTCCCACTCATCTGTATTAAACCTCAATTCCACCCAACTTCTTTGGGAAGAGTCAGACAAACCCCAAACTCTGCAAACTCTGACACCATGGCAGCTAAAGGGAGCTTCCAGTCTCTGCTGAGGTCAGGTTCTGGTCTCAGATTAATTCTGGCACTCTCATATGTGGAAATATTTTCCCTTTCATTGCTACCTAAAAACGGCTTAAGACAAGGATACCAGGAAAACTATATAGGGAAAGGAAAAGAAAAATAATTTGCAATTCCAAACATTTCAGACTGGTTTGTGTTTCAGTAAAGGAAAGCTCAGAACTTCAGGGTGAGTGGCAGGACAGAGCCTCCAGTCCCTCTGAGACTTCTGCATCCCCAGAGCAGTTCCACGTGGTCTTAACGTAATGCTTAGAAGGAAAATGAAAAAAATTCAACATGAAATTTCCTCAACTGCATAGAAGCAAACAGCTTGGAGTCAGTGGAGGTATCAAGTTTTTACCCAAGGTCTGTTGCAGCCTTTCAGAGATTTAGGAAGATGGATTCTTGAGAATTTGGCATAAAAGGAAAAGCAGTTAACTTTTCTGGCAACTTATTAAAATCAAAAGAAAGAGAAAAAAAGCCCAAAGCAAGCACTGGCATCCACAGCAAACACAGAATCTATTACTTTGTCCCTTTGGACTTAATTAGTTTGAATTTACAAAGAATGGCACCCATAAAGATGTTAAACATTAACAAAACTTCTGTTAACTTGCTTCAAAATTAATTTTAATTGGAAGCACTGTTCTATACATATTCCAGGGTTGCAAAATTTAATGAGTCTTTCATTCTTCCTACAAAAATTACAGTTTATTAATTTCATGCTAAAAATCTATGGCTCCTTAAGAGACTAAGGAAAAAAAAACCAAACCCAAAACCCCCACAACAATGGCAGCACCCTGTGAGTGAGAGTCACAGGACTTCTGCTGATTTCCAAGTTTCTTGTTGGGGGCAGTGGGGCCAGGACAGGTAAACACTGAGCAGCAAAATACAGAGCCTGCTGCTTAAATGTCTCCTGGTTTAGATCTGGTGTTATTTTTAGAGAGAATATAACAAGATAGATGCTCTTGAGCTGTTTCTTTCTTCACCTGGAGATGAGGCTCAAACAAGAGTGTGTGGTTCCTGAGTTTAAGAAGACCAAAAGATTTCTGCACCCAGTTTTTCTCTACCTGCAGGGACTGACAGACAGAACTGCCCCAGCTTTTCACACTGGATGTTCCTGCACTCAGGAACCACCTCTCACAATATGCCTCACCCATGAATTAGAGCAAAACCAGTGTGGCTTTAAAAAGCCAAGGAGATTTGCTCAAAGTCATGCAAAGCATCTGTGACTGGGTAAAAAAAACAACCAAACAAACAGAAAAAATCAGATCACCTCCCAGCACTCCCCTGCCCCATCAGGCTGTTCTGAGCCCTGCTCCAGGATCAGTGCTGGTAATTTTTTATTCTGTTACACTACACAGGGAACAACCTTATTTCACAATTCCTTCATGCAAGCTTCCAGCCTGAAGCGCTTTTATTTTTTTCCTTCTTAAGAACAGCTGACTTATCAAAAACAGTTTTTTTCTAACAGAAAACCACAAGCTAAGCCATATTATTGTAATTGAAGCAATTAATTACTTTTATGCCTTTCTTTTTAAGTGAGATCTTTAATGCAGGTAATTCTGACTAAAAGAGTCAATTTGAACTGCTCCAACATTTAAAAGACGATTATAAAAATTAATTTAGAAAGTGCAGAATGAAGACAAAGGGATAAAGGAAAGCATCCACAGATGGGTATTTCCACTGGGCTCCTGCTGGGCAGCATCAAACCAACCTGCCTCTTAAACAAAAGTCAGGAGAGGGCTGGGAGGTTTTGAAGTCACTGGCAAAAAAACAAATTGTAAAGTGGTACCAGTTTGCTGCCACAGAGCAATCCATGGGGGCAAGGAAGCAGCTCCTCACATCTTTCCTGCCTGGAATCTACAAGGCAGGAATCACCCTGTACTCTCAGCTGCACTGGGAAGCATGGCAATGCCTCTGGTTTTCCAGACACTTGCAAAATTCCAGGAATAGTCATTAGACATCAGAGACATCAGCTGGTGACAACTATCACTACCCCTGTGATATTTACTGATGTGCTGGCATCTTCCTGATCTCTGCTATAAATCCAGTCCCTAGAGAGGCCCCCAGGAGGAAGAATGAAAGCATCCATACTGTAAAACAGACAAGAATGACAAAAACAAACTCAGCATGAGCTAAAGAGATCAAGACCTGCCATGGAAAGCAAAATGCTGCCAAGAAGCAACCAAATACAGTATCCACATGAATCCAAAGCCACAATTTCCTTTCCTACCTGGGCTTTGGGAAGGCTGATTAGATCTGTGTGTTCCAGATATCAAAGAGGCATGGTATTTAGATTAAATGTTTGCATTTAATAACTGATGAGACTTACAGCCCATGTTTGAATCCAGCAGCAGGAGATGGAAAAGGTGCCAAGCCCCATCAGAGGCAGCACCTCCCCACTGCAGAATGAAAACCACTTTTGTTTCCAGCTCCCCATGTGAAGAGCTCACTTCCAGAAGCATCACACAGATCTGGAATGGAAAATAGCCCCTGCTTAACCCCTCCATTATTGATCCTTGCCAGCGTATCCTTATCCATCTCTTAAAGCAGCAGCAGCAGCTCAGGCCTGCAGTCAGCACACACAGGGACAGAAGTCAATTTTTTCCCTTCAGCTGTAAGGTTGTTACTTAAAGACAAAAGGTCTCCCAGACAGCTATCAAATTGCAGAAGTTTGGCTACATAAATATATGTATAATTCACATGCTTTTGTACTCCACTGTATTTGCCAAGACTCGTGTCAGATACCTGGGTATGTCCAGAGAGACCTCCAACACCATGGGCTCTGAAAACCCCACTAATTCCTAACATGAATATTTCTCCCCTTCCTAAGGCTGCTGTAACGCCCTTGTTAACATCGTACTTGATCTCTCCTTTTGAGAGGAACTGCAACAAAACTCATCAGCACTTCTCTTACCTTTGAAACCCTGAAATTTTCCAGCACTGGGAAATTTTCATCCCAGCGGGAGGAGATCTCTGGCAGCTGAGCAGAGGGAGCAGACACACAGTGCCTTGCTGGGAGAAGCAGCTGCAGGGAGCCCAGAGAGGGACACCCAGCAGGGAAAGATCATTCAGAATAGATTTTGTGTAGCAGGTGACATCTGTAAACAAAGCACTTCCAGTCTTTATTACAACTTGTACATGGAAGGAAGCATCCCTGAACTGGCCCACAAGGAAACCCCAGAAGGAAGAGAGGGCTTTGAAGGCAGCTGCTCTTCCCCTCTGAAGCTGTAGGTAAGGGTGAGCAGTGTAAACCATGCCTGTTATCTGCTCTGGCCGAGGGATTTTGATGCACAAATCCAATTCTCTCAATACAGAGAATTCCACTGCAAGGAGAGAGCCCTCTGCACTCCTACATCCTTGGCCAGCTGAAAGAAGGATGGAGCCTTGCAGAGAAAGGGACATCAGTTTGTTTCTGAACAAGAAAAAACATCCAGGGGAAGGCAGAGGCAGCTTTAGGTGAAGTCTCTGATCTTTCCCAGCAACATTTGTCCAAATCCTTGCTCAAACTGGGTAAGGTCAGTGTCCTGCAGTAAGAGCAGAGAAGACCAAAGGTGTTTTAAAGAGGAGCCCAGATGTTCAGCTTTTTACCTCTTGTGACAACCGTGCACTGCTGCTCCACAGAAATGACTTTGTACAAAGCATGATCAGCCCTTTAACTTCACTTCAAAACAGCAATCAAGATTCTCACCAACCATTTGCATCCACTCAGGAAGCAATCAGCTCTACCTCTCTGCTAACATCAGGAACCGAGCTCTCCCAGTACTGAGCCAGCTGCCTCCCATCAGGGGGAAATCAGCTCACTGACCCACAAACTCGTGCTCTTTGTATCACAGATTCACATCAAAATAAAGCCTGAAGTGTGCCACAGCAAGGAGAGCTGCAGTCCTGGCTTGGTGAACAGGGCTGGCCTGGACTCTGACAAAATGTTATATCCAGAAAATACACCTAAAAGAAAAGGGAGCCTTGCAAGACAACCATTTTCCTCTAAAGCAATGCTTGACACTTTCAAAGCCTTTGTAGAATTTATTCCAAATGAAAAGCACTACGAGTGCTTTAGAAAAAAGTGAACTGTACCAACCAAACAAGGAAATCTATTTTCCAGATTTCGACGAAGATGTAACTGGCATTTCAATAGGGATTTCAAAAGCTGCTTCATACACATTTTTTATTCATTCCCAGTCCTATGGAAAACATTACCATGGAAGAAAAGCATCTGAACACTACAGATAAAGTATTCATTAGTTAACTAGTTTTTACAATAAGGAAGCTTAATTCATTGCACAGGAAAAGAAGACTTTCAGAGTTGCCTTATCTGGGCTTTAACTAGTGATGAAGTTATTTCAAGACACAATTCAAGCCTTCAGCCTTGTGCACACACTGGGGAAGGATAATGCTTGTTAACTTTCAAATAAAAGCAATTACTGATGTGATTTTTAAAAAATATATAAAAAAATACAAAAGGAAGTGTGAGATGAAAATCATTCTAAAGCAGTCATCAGGCAACCTGTTGTACCGAATCCTTGCAAAGAACAGCAGCTCTTTATTTTATTAAAATTTTAATGCAAAGTCTTCTGGACTCCTGGAATCTCTCTCCCACCACCCCATCCTGGGAGCAGCAGGATAACCAGCTGCAGCATCAGATGCAGACCCAGGGCTCCTGAGCTGAGAATGAGGCTTCTGCCTCTTACCCACCTCACCTGCTTCAGCTGTATCAAAATGATTGCAAAAATTTTCTTTGCTAAATATTTGCATTGCAGCCAGCAAAACGTACACTTGATCTTAGTCAATTCCTGTAAACACAGATACAGAAATTGGGTTATTAGTCACTTCCTACATCATCACCTTTTCTGGCAAGAGCAGAATAAAGCTTTAATAACCATAACAGAAGTCATTATGCCTCATGTTAGGGCCCAGAGCAGAGAGATGAGACCTGAACAGATGACAGAAGGAAGCACCAGAGGCAGCCAGGGCTTCATGGTTTGCAGCCAACCTGCCCAAAGAGGCAATGCAGCCCCACAGAGACCCCAAAACTTCCCCTTCTGTCCAGGTGTGCTCAGAGGGCAGCCCAGCACCTGCTGCTTCCTCTAAACCACTTCCTCTGACCTCCAACATCCTCCCAGTAACTTCTTCAAGGACTGGAAGAAAAACCCACAGGAGATCAAAGGGAGTATTTAAAACAAAGTCAAAGCTACCCAAAGCTTCAGAGCAATCACTGAGCTATTAAAGGGAAGACAGGGCTGGGACAGGATCAGCCTCGGAGCTGGTTCAGTGCCATCCAAGAGCAGCCTGGAGACTCCCTCCCCATCACTCAAGGTCTTGGGACACTGGAGGTGTTTGAAGCACCTGGGTGCCCACAGGTATATTCATCACTGAAAAGAAAAGCTTTGAACTGGGTGCCACAAAACTGCTGCACTCAGCAGATCCTTCTGAGAGGGGTGAGGCAGGGGATTCAGGCAGCTCTGAGCAGGTCCTGACACAAAGCACAGGCTCAGCACAGCTCAGTGCCCACAGGGACCGGAGCCCAAGCAGCTTCCAGGAATTCTCCTCTTTTAGATGTATTTCTAGAGGAGATTTCATTAATCCTTTCAGACCTCTCGGCTGGTACAAAATGAAGGGGAGAAGAGAACCCCAGGTCTTGAAGACAAAAAAGAGATGTGAGGGAGTAAGGACACAGAAGAGAAACCCAAGGTTATCACTCTGCACAGCCTGTGCCTCCCTGCCCCAGCAGAGCCTGGGATTGCAATGCCCACTCCAGACATCCTCAAAGGAGAACAGGGCAGCTCCTGCCAGCCTTCCAATTCTCCTTTCCAGCCTGGGGACCCCCTCCTTGTCCTTTCTGCTCTGACAGGCTCTCTCTCACTCTGCTGCTTTCTTTCCCTCCTGCTCAGTAGAATTTATTTCTCACCTGTCAAGGAAATCGAAACCCCAGGTCCCACGACAGAAAATGCAATAGCACTTAAAACAGCTGTAAATGGGTTATTTTATTAATATGTCTCAAATAGCTACTCAACCTCTATTGCTCTGCTTGACATATTGATGCTCAGACCTGCAAAGCCCTTTCCCTTCCATGGATTATTGCAGGACTGGCATCCAACAGGTCAGGGACAAATGAAACTGGGACCAGAACTCTCCAGGGAGCTCCTGTGTGTGCAGAGACAGCTGTGACAAGCACTAAGGCAGGAGGGTTATGGATAACCCTTGTTAAAAAACAAGAAAACCTCTATTTTTAAAGGGGAAGGGTAAACACTACCCATTAATGAATATTCTGCTGCCTGAAAATACGGATGAATTATACTCCAGATGAAATTCAGTTTTATTTGTGGATGTCTCTGGACCACATTAAAACTATTTATAATGCTTATGAAATGAAATATTTGGCAGGAAGATACTTCAATAGAATGGTTTATTTGGCCACAAGTCTATCTGCCACATTACCAATAATTAAAACTAGGTTTTCATAGACAGAGGAAAAAAGGTTTTTTTAGCTGTATTTTCAAGCTGAATCATATCAACATGTTTAAAAAGGAGATATGAGCTCCAGGTTTTTTTTCTCCCTACAGGCAAAAATTATTAAAAAATGGGAAAGTGAGTCATCTGAATTTAATTATCAGCCTGAGCTGTGAAGGCCAAGCTTTGAGAAACGAAATTCAGAATCAGACTCTTTGTAATTCCGCTTTTGGGACTGAAAAGTTTGCTTCTCAAGAATACAAAATGAGGCCCCTTTGAAATGACTGGTGTGTTTATCTTGCCCGTGTGTATTTCATGGAGCTATAAAAATGCAGAATGAACCTCAAAAAGCAGGAACAGCTTCTGCTCCGAGCTTTGGATGCAATTCCTGTTTGTGGGACCCTGCCCAGAGCCCTCTGCTGCTACAGCTCCCGGGGAAAAATATTTGGAGGAAGGGAATCATTAAAGATGCTGCACGTGGGAACTTGGGGGCAGAAGGGAAGTAAATATCTCATTATTGCCTCTGACAAGGCCCCAAATCTGATGCCTGGAAAACCCAGTGCCTTGAAAACAGCTTCCAGGTCTCATTTTTAGAAGGGAACGTGTACATGTGCAAAGTCCTCCTGAAAGTCAAAGGGCTTAATTTTGTAAGACATCTGCCATTTAGAAGTTCTCCCATGCTGTATTTATGGGTAGTTCATTAATTTTTTTTCCAGCAGGTTCACCCTGACAGGCATTGTTTTATTTTTGATATGACAAGACACAGTGCTGCACTGGCAACACCTCCAGGCTGAATAATGTTTCTTAACTAGCTACATTCATCTTTACCACACAGCACAGATGACTGATCCTCACTGCAGTACATAATGGCTGAAAACTAACAGTGCCCTAAAATATTAATGCATGCTAATGCAACCAGGGTGACTTTTTTTTTTTCATAAAACAGCAGCATCTAATTTTCAGAGGGGTCTTGAGAACAATAAACAATTGGTACATGGTAAATGGCAAGTTCTCTCACATCAATACATCCTAAATGTTCAAATCCTATTCCCCATAATTGCCAGGCAAGTATAAATTACTTAAATGAATGTTATTTGTGGCTATGACAGAATCCTCATAAATAATCGTAATTTAGTTTCCTGCTGATAATCCCAGGAAACACCTAATTATTTCAAACACTTAATTCTTCCCTTCCAGAAGGATGCCCACCCCCTTCCATTTGCTGCTAGCTGGGACTTTTCACTGTTTGTTGAAGGCAATCACAGAGCAGGAGATCAACTAGAGGTAGAGTTGTCCTTTACTATAAAAGCAACATAAGCAATATGTCAAATTCATTGCACAAGCCCTCACTTCAGACTTCATAGCTCTGGGTATTGGAAAAAAATCAGCCTGGCATTTATTATACATAAAAGCAATATTTCTGAAAGCACTGCTCAAGCAAACAATGGGATGAGAGGGGTATTGAAATTCCATACACAGCCTCCTGTCTAAAGGACAAACTGAGCTATAGAAACATTTGCCAAAAGTTCATTAACAGGAAAGCCAACTTGTCAGCAACGTATTTAGCAATAATCAGAAAACAATTTAGCAAAAACGAGGTTTGAGGGTGGCAATGTTTGAATAGGGTTTCCTGGGTTTTGAAGCATAGGGTTTGGTTTTTGAATTATTTCTTCTATCCAGCTACACTTGGAAATCTTATTGCAGAGAAGATGATGTAAAGTGGACCAAAAGTCCCTGCAAATTTTACCAAGCAAATAAAAAGCATCCCAGAGATTCTTCCTTAGAAGACAGCAGCTACAACCTGGGACTGGGAATAACCAGGATCCATCCTCATTCAGGCACAAACTCTGAACCCCCAGCAAGACTCCAGCACAGAGCTCAGCAAGCCATGGGCAGCAGCAAACCTACCAGAGCGAAGATCCCTCTGTTCCAGCAACTTCTAAGACATCATATCCATCTTCCAGCTGAAAATCCATGAAAACCAGAGCGATGGTGTCCCCAGGCTCAGCAAGAATAGTCCACGTGCAGTCAGCATTATTGCTGTACTCCAAAGGGAAGTGAGGGCTGGAGATGATCCCACTCTGTCCCCGCAAAGTCCCTCCGCAGGCATCGTCGGCTGGAAGCAGAATGCAAGTTATCAGGTTTGGCTGAAAGGCACCGAGTGGGACACTGAGAAAAGAACAAGCCCCAGCTCAAAGCAGAGCTTGGAAAGCCCCAGTGCTTTTGTCAGGGCTGTGGGTGTGGGTTTTACTACACATGATTAAGAGACAAAGATGTTGAGGGATGGGAAATCCTATTAGGTCAGCCAGCATCTGCTGATAAGTGCCAGCTTATTCCCTGCTGCACACTTACTAGTGATTTGTTTAGTCTAATTTTAAACACCCCAAGTGACAGAGCTTCTACCACTGCCCTGGGGAGGCAGTTCTCAGCCTAATGCATCTCTCTGTCAGGATGCTATTTCCTCACATGTTGTGGCTGGAGTTTTCTGCTCCATCCCTTATTCCTGGTCAGCATCCACCAAGGTGCTTTCTGCAGCTTTCCTCCCATCCAGGTAAGCCAGCAAAGCAGGAGGAAAATCACCAAGAATTCAATGACAATTTCTTCTTAAGATAGACTTGTTTCTGTGCCTCTTATTAAAAGGGAAGTTTTACATTTAAAGCCCTTGAAAACTTTTCATTGCTGAAGGTATTTAATGGAAAATGCATTCCTTTCCCATCCACCTCTAAATGCCTAACTTTGTAGAGGTTGTCACTTAAAAAATTCTACAATCTTCTAAAATCTTCCTGAACAGCCCTTCAATTATTTTGGGCACAGTGCAGTCTAAGCAGCTGTTTGAGCTACAGGAAGACAGACCACTTTTAATGAGATTATGCATATTTGATATGCTTAAAATGTAGCTTTGCAAATGTTCTCAACTTTTCAGCTGGCTTACTCGATTTTTACTCAACCGCCTACCAGAAACATAAACCTATCAGTTCTACTTAAATTCAGCAAACAATCTGGGCAAGACTTCTCTCCACATGCATGAAAGCACTTCACAAAACAGATTTGGATGTTTCCAGATATTCTTTTGGTGCTTCAGATGCACCATTCTGCTTTATTTGAAATCAACTGAGCCAGGTGAGGGTTGTTCCTTCTGTGACTACAGCAGAACAAGAAGACAGCATCCAAGTCTGCTGGGGTTTTGCCCTCCAGCAAACCAACTGTCGAGGTAAAAACACAGCTAGACCTGTTAGGACTCAGATGAAGCCCTCATTTAGGGGAGGTACCAGTCCTCCTCTCGTTCTGTGAGCAGAGAATCCTTGTGCAGAAGGCAGGTACCAGCACCCCAGATGCAATAAAGGAACCATTCCAGAAATTTCTGACACACATGACAGAATTTACAGTCTGATCCAGACTCTTTGAAGACTTTCAGTCCTGGAGGCAGATTTCCCAGTTCCACACCCTCTCCAGGCACAGCCAAGCTTCAGTTCCAGGCAGCCCCAGCTCCCACCCAGCTCAGCACAGAGGTGTCAGTCACTGCTGCTCTGCTGCTCCCTGAATGACATCACTTGAGTTTTAATCCTTCCTGCCATGCAAGCAACATAACTCAGGAGGGCAGAGCCTGTGCAGACTGGATTTACAGTCTCTTTTAGCTCAGAGTCCAAGCACCCATTTGGATGGAACTCTGCTTTCAGGCCCAGGGCTGAGGTGCAGCACTCACTGCTTGGTGCTGGCTCTGCAAAGCCACTTCTCACCAGGACATTCTTTCTGCAACTGGAATTCCTGCCCAAGTTCCTCTCTCACTGAGACTACACTTGCCCTTTATTAAAAAAACAAACAAACAAAACAGTCTGTACTCTGAAACAGCTGGATACAGGGAATGAAGACAATTCCTATGAAGGAAAGCTGAGCCATAGCCCTCCCCAGAGTGCTGCTGTCCTGGCACCTTTGGTTCTTATTCTTCCCTACCAAGCATTCCTTTGCACCTTCAATTATTTCAGTGCATGAAGACTGGAACAAAGACAAGGCTACCAATGAATAGAAAAGGATGTTACAAAGCAGAGGACAATCACAAAGAGCACAAAGAAACCAAAAGAGGCATTGCTCAGCATGGAAGAAACTTTGAGAGTTTCCATCCCTCAGACACCTCTGCTGTTCTGCACTACACATTACACACAGAATTGCTCACACTCATACAGCAGTGACAGCTGTTCCAGCAGTCCTAGCTGTCCCTCCCCACGGCCACTTTGGGTCTGTGAACCACTCCTTCAGCCCCCTAACAGCCCTGGTCCCAAAAGAGCAGGTAAGGTACAAGGCAGGCACTAAGTGGCACAAACTGCTGCTGGGGAACCCATCCAAGCAAGCATTAAAAACACACCAGGCAGTATTTGCTTACTTTGAATTCAAGATTTATGCTACAGCTTAGAACTGCTGATTGATTGCACAAACAAAGTCAATAAAAAGAATCAATATAAGATGCTCTGCTGAACTACACAAGGAATTGAGGGGAAAAGACTTCAAAGCAGTAGTAACTGTTCTGGTACAACACCACAGACACTTGTCTAGGTACAGACTCTCTGCTCCCTTGTGGCCCTGGAGAAGCAGCACAAAGCTCTCTGCACTGATGCCCTCAAATTTCCCTGCCCCAAAAGCTGACCCCTGCATCCCTCTGGGGCTGCCAGCAGCATCAGCTCTGCAGGGACTCACTGCTCTTTACAGACAAAGCACCAGGGCTGCTGGGGAATGTGCCAGAAAGGAAGCCAGCCTGACATTGCAGAAAACAAAATTTAGTCTCATTTTCTAGAGTTTGATCTAGAAAACCTGCATGGTCTTGGGAAGATGCCTTATCTTATGGATTGGTTTTTTTTACCTTCCACTTTAGACCAAGAAACTGAAGGTAAAGTAGCTGTGCAGCATTTTGAATATTTTAAGCACTTCATAACCTTCCTATTATTCACCCAAATCCTGGCAGCTTCAGGGAATCCAATAAAAAGGATCCTCAATATTAATTACATCATGTTTAGTTTTCCAGTCTTTTAAATCAAGCTTAGAGCCCATTAAGTTTTTCCCAACCCCAAAGAGTTGGTTAAATTAGTGTTCTGAATAAAGAGAGGGTACTTTACCTCTGCAGAAGGGGAGAGGGAAATCCCAGGAGGCACTGTTTTCTGAGTTGGCATGGCAGGTGAGCAGTGCATGTCCCTCCAGAAAGAAGCCTGGGTTACAGCTGAATCTCACTTTGTCCCCGATGCTGAAGGTTGTCCCCTGCTGAACCCCATTCTGCAGCCTCCCTGGGTTTCCGCACGTATGACTTGGTAGAACTGCCAAAGAAAGTTGTTTCTGGTTAGGGACAGGGCATTGTACCAGAGCTGTCAGGTGAAGAATCCAGAGAGAAGGCTCACCTCAAAGTAAATGCATTACAGAAATCACAAAGAGCAGATAACCACAAACCTTAACACACAGGACTCCACCAGAACACCTTGGGCCAGCCCTGGTTAACGTTCAGGTACTGGTCCTACCAAGACATGTGTGTAGGTAGGAGAAAACAAAACCATTCCCCAAGCAACTGACTCAGAAAAAAAAAAAAAATCCACTCTTTCCCGACCCATTTTATCAGTTTCTAAGCAAAGCATTCCTCTCTCCTCTACCCCCAGCAGCTCCATCCATTTAACACACGTGCAATGGAACAGAACCCTGAGATTTCATCCCTACTTCAAATAACTCTTCAGGCACCTCCAAGACCCCTGCAATGTCAGCAGGGGTGTGTTATGCCTTAAAACCACAGAGAAGACACAAAACCTGTAATTAGCAACTCCTGCCCAGACAAAAAGAGCAACATTTCAGCCCAGAAGGATTTATACTTCATTGCACTGTGTGCTTAATCCTGGTTCCACACACTCACATCAAACCCCAGCCTGAGCACTGCACTTGGACTCAGCTCCACTGAAGGCAAAATGCAGTCAGCAAAAGCTTGCATCAGAAGGCATGAGCAATACTTTAATGCAAGATGCAGAAGTTACAGCTAAAATGCTTGTAAATCTTTAACTAATGCCTCTTTACAGCATTTTCAGAGGATTAAATAAAACTCTACAGGTCCCCATAAGCCACTCCAAAAAGATCCACGCAAATCATGATTTTAGAGCCCAATATAAAACCCAATGAAGACAACCAAAACACTAGGAATGCCTTAATCAAATCTGAATCAGGCCCTTGTGCAGCATCTTGTGTTATAGTTCTTTTTCATTAAGGCTGAAACATCAGAGGAAGGAAAACGTGGTCATTCAAAGCTGAGTGATGGTTTTATCATTGGAAGCAATTTTGTCAGGGGCACGAACAAAAGTGGATGAATTTCAGGGAGAAAAGGGAAGTTTAGTCCACAGATCAGCCAAGGAAAAGAGGAACAATAAAAGGAAAATTATACACCAGCACTGATGGCATGCAGCATAATAAAATGCAATCAAAACTGTGTGCAAGCAGGTGAAACAAAACATAAATCCCCAACAGTAACTGATGCAAAGATGCTGTGGTTCTGTCCTGCAGGGGGAAAGGGATTGGGATTGGGATCTGAAGCTTCCCTGCTCTGTCCCCAGCCCTCTCCCCACCAGCTGCCTCCTCAGAGGTCTCCAGAGCATCCCTGAGGGCCAGGGGAAGGGCAGACAAAGCTGCAATCAATCCATATTCATCAGGCTTCCTGCAGCCAGCCAGAACACCTTGGTTCCCAGTTAACCCACTTCCAGACTGGCACATACAGCTCAACCTTTTCCTTCTTTTTTTTTTTCTTTTTGACACAGCCACCCCACACAGCAGCAGGGGGAGAGGCACAAGCCCTGAGACAGGAGACCTTCCCTCTGCCCCTTTGTCCCCTTTTTTCTGCTCCATCCTTCCCTCAGGTGCCTGAAGCTGGGAAGCTCAGCAGCAACTTTCCCATGGAAATATTAATGACCATGCAAGTCTGGTAAGCCAGGGGATGCTATCAAACTCGTCAGATGGGATGAAAAGCAGCGTAGAACTAACATTTCATTTTCTGTAATGATACTCAAAACCCCAATTTAATTAAATTACCAATGTCACTTTTTTAAAAATGAACCCATTCTTGCTTTTATGCTTCCTTCTGTTAAAATTAATGACTAGGATTTTGCTATAAATAAAAAACCATCATTTTTAAAAGTCAATCTCTAACACTAGCTGCTCTCTACTTAATGAACTGTGAAGAAGACAACCCTGACCTGCATCGTATCTTAAAATCATATTTGAAAAATACGATCTCATTTAAAAATTCTGCTTCATTTGGCTGCCTTAACTAATATCTTGTTACAGGACAGACAGCACACACATGCTTTTGGGGAGAGGCAACATTAACTCCTTGAGCACTTTGGATTCAGTGTGGTCGCTGAGTATTGATTCTTTTATTAAAAAAAAAAAAGAAAAAGAAAAAAATAAGGGGGCGATGCACATCACAAACACTTCCAGTTGCTGCCTCATGGACTGAAGGAACTGAGGAGCTGCTTCCCAAGAGTCTGGGGCTGCAGCCAGGGCTGGGTTTGGCAGAAGCAGGAGGAGCTGGTGTCAGTCGTGCCCTTGAGTCCCTTGTGCAGAAGATGGATTTGGTCAGGCTCCAAACCTCAGCTGCTGGAGCAGAGTCACAGCACAGTGTGACAGTGGCAGTGTCACCCAGCCCTGCGTGGGTTCATGGGTGCAGAGTCTGGGGGTGCCCCCACAGCCCCCCAGGAGGATGGTGCAGCCCTGGGGGTGCCTGAGCTGCTGCAGCCACTGCTTCCACAGCACTGGATTTGTGATTCCACTCCAATGTTCTTGAGAAGAGATAATATTATTGCTCATACTTGGCTGCCTCTAACAGCCAGACTCTGATTGCTTGAGAGATTAATAGAACGGTGTTATTTACATCAGATGTGGCACAGAATAATATTATTAAAGCTTTGTCTTACCCATTTACCAATTCCACCATAGAGTAGTAGCACAGATTTTTTTCTCCCCGTGAAAGCTTTTGTTCCCAGCAATCAACATCGTATTTTCCAGTGATTGTATGGAAATGAATGCAGCCACAGACCAGATTTGTGCAGATAAATAGAAGGTCCTGTTAGTCATTTTGTAGCTAAGTCTGTTTCTTTCCATTATGAATTTAGAGCAGTTTATTTTATTTGTCTTGATTTGAACAGCTGCCAGATCATTAGTTTATGACAGAGGAAAGGAAACAGGATTATTCTACTGCAGTTGCACCTGGAGAGCCCCTCAACAGACCTCAACCATCCCTGTCCCAATGGCTGGTCAGATCTGCTGCCCTGGAGAGCCCAATCCCTAGGATGGGAGAGGAACCAGAATCCTGGGGTTGATTGTCAGCACAGAAAGCAGAACCAGACCATGAACTGATCTCTGGAGGGGAGAACGACAGCTACAACTGCCTGAAGAGGGAACAGAAGTCAGGATGACCTAAGAGCAAGGCAGAAATTTCATCTTTCCAGCAAGGAGACTGAAGTGTCAGCACGTGGAATAAACCCACTAAAACCCTACAACTTTCCCACTGCCTGCAGATTTCAAGCTGGCAAAGACCAACCTCTGCCCAACTTAACTTTGAACTTCCCTCTGCTTGAATTTTTTTTTACTTCCCTTTCAGTTTGGGCTCCCTTTGCCCCATCCTTTAGAGCCTGCAGATGCTCCACTGATTTCTCCCTCATCCTTCATCTCACCCTGGGAGCAGCATCCAAGGTCCTGTGTGCCATGTAGCTTTTGTAGAGCAATGAAGATGCATTTCCCTCTTTGAGCACTTTATATCCAAATCTATTAAGTACAAGACTAATAGTGTGTTGCTTGAATAGAAACTGAACAAGCTAGAAATGGAAACACATTGAGAAGCTTCCACCATCCATTCCTGGGAGCTCCCAGAACTTCTGAGCTGCATCAGAAGTTTCATCCCATCCACCTTCCCCTCCATTTCTTTCTGCCCTTTCCAACAGGCTCACCAGGCTGGTCCCAGCTTTTCTCATCCCCTCTTCCAAATAAGAAGCTTTCAAAACTTAGTACTTGTCAAGCCACTTCCCCTGATTCCAGTTCATTCGAAATTAATTAGTAGTTTTTAAGTCATTAGATGTGACTCAACACATCCTTGGCCAGCATCCCACCACTGAAATGCATTCAGCCTAATTACATCAGCCTCTCCTAAAGCCCCATAGCTCTTCTTGTCAGGAGAAGAAAAGGAGGGAAAAAAAAATAAAAGAAAGAGTTATGTTTCTCTTCCTGCTCCTCACACTGGAGGTACTTTGCCAATTCAGGTATTTTCAAACAAAACCAACTCAATCCATCCTTAGCTAGCTCACTATTCAGAAGAGAAATCTTCCCTGTTTCCTGTTCAAATTAATCTTCAGCTCCATTTTCTCTGTTTATATTGTTCAAATATAAAATAACCCCAACTTTTAATACATCTAGATACTGCATTCCAGTCTATTACCCTATTTACATAGCTAAAAGAAGCACTTTTATTGCTTGAATTGTCTGTGGTAGTTTACAACAGATATTTCAATGCTATCATTGTTCTAACCTTGAAATCTTATCAAGCAGTGCAACTTTTATGAGATGAGGCCATACATTATCTCCTCATTCCCAACTAATTTTCATTCCTAATAAAAAAAGCAAAGAAAGCAAGCAAGCCATGCCAGAGCAGGCACTTAGAGCTTCTGAATACAGTTATTACCACAGAAATAATTTAGAAATCCCAGTGTAAGGATGCTACATAGACCAAGCAAAATAACAAAACTGTTGACCTAAGCCACTTGGCTCAGTCAGCACCACAAACTCATCTCCTCTGTGCTTTTTTTTAACCCTTCTTTGCATTTTCCTGCATTTTGAATCCAGGGGGGACTGGAAGTCAAGACATCCAAATAAACCAACAGAAAGGTCCCTTCTGCAGCAGCTCCAGGCTGGGCCGAGCAGTGTTGCCCTCAGAAGACAACCTGCACTGTATCTGGTACCTCCCTAGAAATTCAAGAGAAGAAACATCCCTTATATCCCTGAGATTTCCAACACAGCTTTAAAAATTCCCTGAAACACCTGGACATGGGCAAAGCATGGACCAGCACTGACATGACCTCACTGGGAGATCCACACGGATCAGTTTTCTCCCTCTTCATCCATAACTTTTGGACCAAGCACCACAGGGATACTCGATGACTCTCTAATACCTTTCACCAGTTTTTTAGTGCCATCTGGTTTTGTTCAGAAGAGCTTTAACCTTCAGAATAAGTGTCCAGTGTGTGCTAAAGAAGAGGAAATAAATGGTATCTTTTTCATTCCATTTTGCCCTTTTTTATGTCATGATTCATTTCCAGTACAGCCAGAGATAGAGATAAAGCTAAATGGAAACTATTTTTTGCCTCTAATATTTCTTTGTTCACTAAAAAACAGCCAGATAGTTACTTCTGGATAATAACAGAGCAGAATGGTTCATCATCTGTCTTCTTTGTGGTAGTAGTTCCAGGGCTTTTTTGGAAATCCATTTTCAGTTTTCAATTTACCCTCCTGGAATGTGCTACAGCAACTTCCAAGAGCTCCACAGAAGCTGAGAGAGGAGTACTTTAGGTTTGATTTAGTCATCCCACTACAGAAACAGCAAAAGATTCAAAAGATGAAAGCAGGGAGATCATGGGAGATGCAGCAACAAACGACCCTGAATCCTTCAGAGAGGCAGCAGCAGGGATCCTGAGCACTGGGTGGTTCTGCCACCTGCTATTTACACTTCCAAATAAACGTCATTACCTGCTGAGCACGGTGGAAGCCTGGCTCAAATGAAGACACAGACACAGAAACCTGGCTGCAGGAATGTTCTGCTGGGCCCTGAAGAACAACTTGGTGCTGGCAGATGCTGAGATGACAGCAAATGCTTCGTTTCCAGAGCCAGTGGTCCCCAGAGCCCAGCCCAGCCAGGGATGCTCCTCTGCATCAGCAGCCTCAGCTGAGAATGGGCTCCTCTCTGTGAACATGCCCTGGTCCTGCTGCTCCTCAGAGCAGTGACACTTGAAGACAAGCTTAATTTAAAGTATGTGGTTAAGTGTTTTGCTTAGCAGGGATGGATTTAAGTGTGTGTTTCAAGGCTTCATTGAGCTGGCATTTAACAGCTGCAAAGGAACCTGAAAAATCTGCCCTAGGGAGAAGGGTGGTTTTACATTTGTGTTCTGTCTCACACCCTGAGCTGAGGTTAATTCAGGGAAGCAAAGACCTGCATCGTTTGGTAACAGAAAAGACAAATAAAATAAAAAAACCCCCAACACTGCAGTGGTTAGCAGCACCAGAAGACAACTGCAGGAACCCAAGGAAAGCAGAATTAAAAGTGCAGCCCCGGGGAGCTGGGCTGCCCTCTCAGACTGAACACTTCACTCCCTTGGGCTCAGCAGGACTGGAAGCCAAGGTGTCAGTGTGTGTGACAAAAGGTGTCAGCTCAGGAAACCCAGCTCTGAGCTGATGCTATCTAGACACTGGGTGCCAGTGTTGATCCGCTCTGCGTTTTGCTGGAGAGCTTCCCTGGACAGGGAACACTCTTTGTTCTGCTCAGAAAAGCCACTTCCAACTTGAGAGACCATGTTGTTTTTCTGCTTATTGATCTGCTCTGCTATTGGCTGATTACCCAGAAACACAACTTGTAGCCAGCTACATCTGCTTTAATAAAGATTTCACAGCAGAAAAAGGGCATTCACCACAACGTGTCATCCCTGGGGCTTTTTTCCATCCTGGAAGCAAGCAGAGGGCTCAGCTGGGAGCTCAGCAGTGTTGGGGCTCCTCAGCTCTCACCTCCAGCCCTGTGCAATCCCCAAGTTCAATCCCTCAGCCCTGCTGAGTCCCCACACCAGCATCCCAGCCAGCTCCAGCTTTTCTTCTCCTGCCTTCTGCTCATCTTTTCTGCCCATCACTCCTGGGTTCCAGAAGGGCAGCTGGGGGGTCACATCCCCCACTCCTGCTCTGGGCAGCACCCACCCACCCACCCATCTTCCCAAGCAGGACAGGCTCACAGCTGAGATGAAACCATCAATCCCCAGTGCCTCAGAAGAGGGGCCAGAGATTCCTGTAATTCAGCTTCCTACACAAGGCCATGCCCACCCCCACAAATAAGCATGGAAAAACTACTGTGTTGTCATTTTTCAACTGTCTTCATAATTTATTCCTTCTATTTTATTTCACCTTACAGTTATCCTTTCTGTACTTCTTTAGGAAGCTTGGCTACTCAATCCCACACCATGGCCACAACTAACTGGGAGATGAACCTTCCAAGAAGCACCTTAACTGGGAAATCAGTTTGTGGGGAAATGCCCTTGGGAAGAGGGAAGGTGAAACACCCAACCATTGAGCAGAACAGTCAATAGCAGCAGCAACCAGGAATGCTGAGCTCACAGCACAGACACCTCCCATCAATAACCATGAAGCAAATATGATTCAAGGCTGGTGCCATCTGAGAGTCCACTGAGCTGCTGGAGCTATTAGGTAGTTTACTGCTTCTGGCACTAGGGATTCATTATTAATCTGTGGTCATAATTTATTAAAAAATTTAGAAGGTTATTTTATCCTCCTTGCTGGAAACAAAGCTGAAGGGATCTAATTATGTCATAAAAACATGCCAAGGGCTCAGTCCTGTTTCCTAAATCCACAGGTGTCTTATCTTGCACAATTTGCTCTAAGCAGAACATTGCAAGCCACACAATCACACACACCCAGCTCCAGGAACAAGTTTTGAGCCCATGGGATCTCCTCAGCACCTGGATATATTCAGAACCAAGAGCTCATCCTGATTCCAAGGACCTTACTCTGATTCCAAACCCTTGTCTGTCACTCAGAGGCAGATGCTGGGTGCTCTGATACCTCCTGGTGCTGTGATTCTGCATCCACTGCTCCCAGCTCCACGGGCACATCCCCAGGGCTGGATAACCACACACTCCAAGGGAGTTCTCTCACTTGAAGTGAGCATCAGGAATTGAAGCTGGAAGGTGACTTGCCTGTCACTTCTGAGCATGTGGCTTGAAGGACGTGGGTGTCATTTCAGCCACTTTCTTGACAGGACATGGCTGAGTGGCACTGTGTGCCAGGACAGAGCCCACAGGGACCTTTGCAGCCTGCTGCCAGTTGAGATTATTAACATCCCCTCCTGAGACCTTGGCACTGACAGATGTATTTGACAGGGAGGGAGAAATGTCCAGCCTCCTACTTAGCTCTTCTACAGCTGGAGAGGCTGCTGGGTACCATTCACAAATCAGCATGAAAACATCTCAGAGCTGGTAGAGAAATCATTAGGGGAAGCACACAGGTGCAGTTCTCACCTTGTAGTTCAAGAAAAGATGATGGGAGATGTGGGGAACCCTGGAGAGACCACCTATCACACAAGGAATATTCCTGTCCTGATCAGAAAAAGGAAATTCACCTCATTCACTCTTTTCCCCTGGGAAAACACTGTGAAGCTTTACTCAAAGGTTACACCTGGATCTACCCAGAAATGCTCATTTAAGTTCCATCTAGAATAGCATGAAGGTCCAAACACTTCAAGGAGACCTTGACTATACCAGGAATTGATGCAACAAGATGGCACAAATGAAAAATCCATATATCCATGCCACAAGAAAGGCATCCATTGTATAAATATTGTCATGGAAACAGGATACAGATTTGCTTTGAAGGACACTCAGAGCACATTAAGGGAAAGAGAAAGAGCTGGGATTGGACCTGGAAGATGCCTCAAGATCTCAGAACTGACCTGAAACTTGTTCTGCTGTGTGGGGCAAACCCATGCACTGTTTCAATTTTACATCACTGAAAGGTTTTGGTTCTGATAATACTATTCCACACTGAGATACATCAAATTAAAGAGCTCGCCTGTAACCACAAAGATGCAGATGCTCCTGCTGCTGAGATGACAGCAAAGCAAGAAAATTTGGTTAGTACAGACAGTTCCCTTAACCTGTCTGCCACAGCAGAGAATAACACCCAGCTTCTGTGCCTATCAGTTTGTCTCAAACATTTTTCATTAAGGAAACACTAAATCTTAATCTCAACAGCCTTCAGCCTTGAACCCTTCAAACAAAGCTCGCCCAGGCAAAACGCAGAAGTTCAGCCCCTTCAGATGCAAACACTGGAAAGAAGAATTTACACAGCAGCTATTTGACATGCAAGCCCATCAAAAAAAGCAAAATCTCACAGAGAGACACGCGAGCCCCATCCTCAGCACCAGATCACTGCAGCCCTTCTCTGTGAGTGCTGCCACTAAACTACCTGAGCTCAAACAGGTACTTTTAGGTTAAAACCCTTTATGAGCTGCTCATCTTATTACTACTTCATTTCATTCATTATATTTGAAATCATGCCCAAACAACTGAGCTATTAAATAAATTCCAAAGCAGCAGAGCAGGCTGTGGCTTCAGCAAGCTGCAGGTGAGAGCAGGAGGAGACGAAGGAGACTTTGCTTGAGGATTAAACCTTCCCATTCTCACCAAGCAAGACTGGACTCAGCACTGCAGCCATTTCCCAGTCCTGACTCCTGCTGACACTGTCAAAGAGCCTCAGGATATGATTTACTGTATAAAAGTTGCTGGCATCCCACAAAGAACCAAGTTCCAGCAATGTCCTTTCAGAAATGAACTCCCCACTGCCAACCCTTCTGGCAGCCCCCACTCCAGCATCCTCCAAGTGCAAATTTGTACACTGCTCTACTTGAAGCTCTCCAGACACCTTCAGCATCCTGTAATCTGCCTTGGGTTGAGAAACCTGACACTGCTGTGTGCACAGGAGAGCTGCTGCACTGCTCACCTTCCATCACTTACAGCAGAGCCATTGGAAAACTTTTAGTGATGCTGAAAGACATCCACCCCCTTGTTCCTGTAAATGCTGAAAGCTTTTACTGAAATCAGGGAAGCACCAATACATTATGGGTGTTGCCATTATGGTTTGTTACTGACAGAGCCCTAACACATAGATTAAACAACTAAAGAACAGAACAAAACATCCATTTCCTAAGCAAGGAAATCTCCATCACCTCCCCAAGTTACAGGATTGCACTTCTGGCCATTCAACCCCATCTCACCTCAATTTCTCATCTTTCAAGTAAATTAATGCCATAACTTAAGATGTTTTGTTCCACAGGCTTGTGAAGCACTTTCACCCAGGAACCCCCACCCTCCTTTCTGAATCACTGCACCCAAATTCTTCCAAAAAGGGTAATTGCAATTAGAAATAAATTCTACCAGATCCCTGCCTCCCACCAGAAAATGTATTCTTTTGATCAAAGGCTTCAAAACCTCACTCAAATTAAATATTCCTGCACATTTTCTTACTCCATAAGCTCAAGGAAAAAGAATCATTAAATTAATGTGTTCTTCATCAACCAAGCAGGAGACACCTTTTTCACCCATGCATCTCACACAGGACATGCAGGAAAGTCAGGAATCCTGGAAGGGGAGAAGTACACTACTTATTTCAGATGTTAAATAGTACACAAATAAGCACTTGAAAGACTAATCTTCTTAAAAAACATCAGACAGAAATAACAAGGGAAAAATGTTCAGAAACTAGCCACTTCTTGCAGCAATAAGCTTTAATGGATTAGTTGGAACCCATGTTTTATGCTTTTTATACCCACTCTTTCTATTCTTCAGCTTTTGTGCTAAGCTGAAAATATCCAGCCAGCCCTACTGTTTATGGAAGTAATGACAGAACTGCCAAATTCCCCACCCTCCATTCTCAATTGCTTATTATCAAGAATGGAGGCCACAATATTGAAGAAGCAATGTGTATTTATATCTCTTTGGCAGAAAGATCTATTTTGAATGAACGAGCTCATATTTTTCCCTGTCTGAAATACACTAATGGCAAGTGATTTGTCATCTGGGTTCAGTATCTCTTAATAGAGAAACACCTGGGTGTGAAAATCTGATCCATCAGAGAGAAACATCTGGATTTACACCGGCCTTACAAAACACTCTTCATAGATAAGGCTGTAAATTCCTTTATTAATCTTAGTACAAGTTGCACATGAAATTGTTTTGACTGGCAATTTAGTTGACAGATTAGGAATAAATAGCTAGAACTTCCCTGAAGGGGAAACAGCCCTGACAAGGAACAGCAAAGGAGCCCAAACATCTCTTCCATGCCTGATGGATGCTGAGCATGACTCTCACCAAACCATGCCCAGACCAGTTAGTGAGACACCACTGGAAAACTGGAAAACAAACCAGCTTTGTAGCTGTGATGGCTCCCAGCTAGAAAAAAACTGGTTTTGAATAGGAACTATGAAAACAGTACAAGTGAAACCTCTGAGTATCTCAAGAGAGCTGAGGTGTCAATCAGGCATGGCCAAGGTGGAGGGAAGAGCCCAGGGAGAGGAGCAAAGAGGAATAAAGTGAAAGACTCGATGCTGCCCTTGCAGATGAGATCTCTGGCTGGGAAATTTCCAAGATGAAGCAGAGCACAGCGCTTCCCCGGGGGCAGGAGGAGGCAGTTGCTGTGACTTTATCAACTAACTGGTTGTAATTGTCATGCAAATAACAAGAATAATCAAATGACTATCAGCTGTGTCAGCCTGGAGAAAACAACATCCAGGAGCTGATCAAAGCCAGGAGATGACCCCAGAGAAAGTGCCAGCAAGATGTTATCTGTCCTCCTGCAACTTGTTCTGCCTTGGTGCAAAATAAACCAAAAATAAAATAAACCAAAAATAAAATAAACCAAAAATAAACCAAAAAATCCTTTCCCTGTCCTTTCCCAGCCTGGCACAGCAACCAGGGGGTCCCACCCCCCAGTACCCAGTTTGGTTTTACCCAAACAGCCTAAGGGCAGAGTTGTCCCCCAAGAGCAGCCAGAATGCTGAGGAAGGGATGGAGAAAATGAGAAAAATCAAATCCCTTTGCAGTGGGGTCTGGTGGGTGGTGCTGGGGAGGCTTGGGGGGGTCTAGGTTTTTTTTTGAAAGCAGAGGTGATTTATTTGCTTTGATTGAACCTCAGGGCAGCTGAGCTTCCAGACATCAGCAGCTCTGTTTTCCTGCTGTTTTACCCCAAAAAGCTCTATCTTTCCAATCTTTACCCCAAAAAGCTCCATCTTTCCAAACTGGCCATGGCTGGAGTGGTTCTGTTGGGTTTCCTGTTTTTAATGCAAGACCCACGGGATGTGAATTATCTTTTACACCACTTAATCCCTATTAAATTCACTTGAAATCCTGGGTTGAAAAATTAATAGTCCACACACAGAGGACATAATTGCATTCCTCAAATCTCTCAGAAACCAATCAAAAAACAACATTATGAATTTTATGACAGAGACAGGCAGACACAGCTAATAAAAATCTTCACTTAAAGAAATAAATGCCATAAGTAACATAGATTTTGCTTTCCATTACTGCACGAATTAAAGGTCACACACAACTTACAAACTGAATTATTTCTCTTATAATGAACTTTATACAGCATGTAACAGCACCAGGTGGGCCTGCAAGGATGCAAACCAGAAACTACAACTGAAATAATCCATTTCAGTCAGCTACAGTTGACATAATATTTCTATATCTAATTTGGTGCTATCTTCATTTAAACTTGACAAAGTCTGGACAAAATAAGCCTGATATTTTATATTAGGACCCAAGTCAATTCCCATTTTAAAGAGATTAATTTTCATTCCTTTCAGCTGGGCACTGGTCAGATCAGATGAACACATCTAATAATTAAGCACCATGAAGTAATAAAGTTTTTGCTGTAGAAGTGCAGAATTACTGGACAATCATTAGGGAATCATTGCTAAAAGTCAATTTTCAGGAACAAATTGGAACCTGTTGCAGTTTTCCATACAAAATTGCCAAGGGCAGACTGTTTATGTCCAATTTTACTATTTTCTGGGAGTTTTTCACTTTTCCACCAGAAGTGTTTCTTGCTGACCAGAGTTATCTAGCAAATGAAACAGACTGAATAATTTCCCCTAAATACTGTAATCTGTAGTATGTTGAGTTCAGCTTTTCAATTTGTTTTCTGTTTAACTGTTGGATTGCTTCTTGTTTTGTACCAGGCTTTACTGTTATCATCTAGAGGAAAAAAAACCCAAACAAATCACTTTCCAAGGCTTGGTACAGCAGAGCTCCAAAGCAGCAGAGTCAGATCTATTGGTACTTGTACAAGGTGAAAGCAAGGGAGGGATTTTTATTTTGCTCTACATTTCAGGGATGAGTGATTGACAGGCCCCATTCTTACAAATGATAATAATATAACTGAGCCTTTCAGTGCTTGGATAATCATTGTTTTTTCTTCTCTAAAAACACAATATGGTTTATATGGGAAACTCAAGAGCATAAAGCCACAATGACCTTCCTCACTTAAGAAAAAGCTGCTGAAAGTGACAGCTGATAAAAAAAAAAAAAAACCCAACACAAACAGAGCAACTGAGATAATGCTCCAGCCATTTCATCTCCAGAGACATCAGCCCATAATAATCAGAATGATAACGAGCAGCTTGGACTGCTGATGCTCCCTCCTCCCCCTTCTGTAAGCAGCATTTCATCTCAGCATTTCTGATGCTCAGGGAGAGCAGGAGTTCACATTTCCTGCACTGCTCACACACTGAGACCCCCACATCACCTCTGAGCTGGATGGCAGGGCAGGTACCCAGGGACAACACACTCCCACCTGGGTGTGAATTACAGCCACATCCCAGACACTCCTGAAGCTGTGGGTGTCCCTCTCCTCACCATGCTCTGGATGAAGCAGCATCTCTGCTTCTGCTCAGATACAGCTCAGCCCAGACACCTGAGCTGCAAACACATCCAAGCTGATGCCTCCTTCCCTACCCATTTGTCAGGTAGGGATTGGAAAGGGAGATGATACTTAGGACATGAAGGAAACACTAAATCAGGAGAGAAATCTTCTTCAAGATGCACACATTCACCCTTTCTATTCACCTGCAGGAAGGGGAACCACTCAACACAGCTTATGTCTGCATGAGCAGCTTTTGTGGACTGACACAAAACACCTTGGTTTGAGTCAAAGAACAGAAAAATGAGTACAGCAGAAGCAAAGAGCTCCATCCATGGACCACTGGAGCAGCTGGAAAGCCCTGGCAGGGACTGGGAACAGCATTTCAAAGCAAACCCCCCAATATTTGCCCTGCAATACACGAAGCTGTGCCAGGGACAGCTACACCACTCTGTGCTTCACCGGGATCTGAAGCCTCCCTGACAAAATGCAAGCCAAGAAATCACAGAGAAAAAGCAGCAGAGCAGCTCAGCACAGGACATTTTGCCACGCTGATCCCCTTGTGCACTGTGGACACATCCACTGGTGTTTTCCTTTAACTTCTGCTCAGTTGCCAGACTGAATCCAGGGTGTCTGCTCTGAAGCAGCCAAGGTGTCTGTGAGCAGAGCAGCTCAGAGCTGTCAGCACTGCCAGGCTCCCAGCTCTTGAAAAAAAATCACAAATTTCATTTGAACACAGCCTGTACAAAGGGATGCTTTAGAGGAGGAGAAGGAGGAGCTTTTTTTTTTTTCTTCTTCCTTTTAAATGGCTGACAGCTAATCATACTGCTTGCTTCATCAAAATATTATTCAAGGTGAGAACACATGGTAATCAGAGAGACACAGATCACCACGTACCATGTGCATCCGCTTCTGGAGGCAGAGATAAAGTTAATTAAATACTCATTTAATTTGAATTAAGGTGGTTTCACCCTGGCTGAGCTGATCAAAACCCTAAACCAAAAGGTATACTGCACAGAGTAGGAGCTTTTTATTGTTTAAGCTTTCCTGCAGATGCATTTATTGTGTCACCTGATGCCTACCTACAGCTTCTCTGCTTCCCACAGAGTAAGGGGGGGACTGAACACCAGGGACCCCTGAGCTGTGTCCCCTGCACAGGACAAGTGCTTGAGGAGCTCTGCAGGTGCCCAGGAGACACCTGCATGGCCACACACACTTTACAAGTTTTGTGCATGCAGGAGCCATGAAAAGCCCAAAATGAGGTGGAAATGGAGCTAAGAGGTCAAAGCAGAGAAGGCCAAGAATCAGCCCCATTCCTGCTCAGTGTCAGGGCAAGAGTGGAATTGATGGAGGGAGGCTTGGATCCAAAACACAACCCTGTCTGCTTCCCATAACCCAGCCCCAGGGCCATCCAGAGAGAGGGAGAACACTTCTGAACTCCTCCATCACAACATCCCTCCTGCTGACCTGCATCACAGTCACCTGGAGAGGGGCTGAGGCTCCTTCCATTTCTTCTTCTTGCAAGAAACCTCCAGGAGTCAGCAGCATCTCAAAGCTTAAGCTACTTCTACAATAAGGTTCCTCCAGGAAGGTGAGCCCCAGAAAACTGCTCAGAAGTTATTTTCTTATTTAAAGTCAGATTCTACTTGGACACATGACATTTTAATCTCAAAACTGGAAAAAAACACCTGTGGGTAAAGAAAAGGGGAAGGAATTACCATCCAGGCTCAGTGGATTTGAGCAGATTGAGAGGAGATGTCTCACAGGAGCTTAGATCCAATCAGCACATGTCAGAGGATTTGGTGGGGTAGGATTTCTTTTACTCAGGCAAGCAGGCTTCCTTTCTGTGTCTGCAAACTGCTTTTTGTTTCCCAGCCATCACTGCTATGAACAGTAAATCCAGTTCACAAGAAGCCACTAAAAGCAATGCTGGTCAGCTAAACCACTTTTCTTTTTCTGCAGGAACTGTTTTGCCTACATAACCCAAAGCCAACTCATCCCTTACTAATGGAGAAACTGGACCTTAAAGTTTATGTTTTCTATCCCAACTGCTACATACAGACAGCTTTAATCTGTATTTTCAGCAATCCACAACACCCACCTTCCTCTGAGGTCCATCTGATCCCTGCATCAGAAGGAAGGTTTGTGTGCCTAACAAAGATGTTGACACAAATATGGATCCCAAGAAAGAAAAACATATGGTCCAGTGAAATCAGTTTACAGTGATGATTCTTGCAGAAGTTCAGGTGGTGCAAAAGAGATTCAAGGCGATGTCTCCAGCTGAGGACCAGCCCCCAGTGTTCCTTTCTCTTAAGTAGAGAAGAAGATGGATAAGTTTTGTAACTGTTAGACAGTGACCTCTAAAACTGTATTTGTGAATCCTGTGGAGCAGGAAACATTTTCTAGGCTGGTGGATTTCTGCAGCCAGCTCCAGAACTGAACAAGTCGTTTAACCTTTGGTCACATCACCAGGACTATGGAATAGCACCTGGAGTTATAAAGAGCTCCCTTCCCTGCCAAGGTGCAGGAGTTCTGTGCAACACTCTAAAAGCCAATTAAAATGTAACAGAAACAATTCAACATAATGACTTCTTGGAAGGCAAGCAGATGGAGAAGTGCAGTCAGGAGCCCTGAAGATGAAAAATAGCTCAGATGGTGAATGTGGACCCTTGGAAACCTCCTTCTGCCTAAGGACCACGACAGGTCAGGCTGATCAGATTTGGGAAACCAGCACACGGAGATAAAATAAACCAAAGAACAGCTTCATTTGTAGCAGCAGCATTTTTAGAGATGTGATGCTATCTCACCTTCCTTTTTATAGCTGCCATGGCTGTACCTGCTCAGGCAGACTGTGCATGTGTGGGAATCAGGCAGTAATGAAGGACACACAAGCCTTTTAACCAAATTGGCTTGGCAGTAAGTCTGCAATTTTCACACAGCTCATTAGTGGTGACTTTTTATGGAAATGTATGCTGAAACAAAACCAAACATCTAACAACTACATGCTCTGCAAATAGATTCCTTGATTGAAAAGAAATAGCTCTCTATTATATGCAAAAGGAAAAAAAAGGAGCAAGAGGGGAGAAAATGAAGGTTTTAGGAAAGAACCACCACAGTGAGGATCTTTTATAAGGAATCCTCTTCCTGCTGTGCTGACACTTCCAGGCACTGATGTTCACCACCTTTCACCATCCCATACCTCAATCCCCCAGTCAGGTTAAGTCCATCTCCAGCTCCAACCCCCCTCCATTTCCAGGTGCTATGAAAGCAGAAGCAGCACCAGTCTCACAAACGCTTTGGTGCCTCCTCACTCCTCCCATACCCTGTTCTCTCCCAGGTGCTGCTCACCAGAGCTGCTCTGCTGAGGGGAGGAGCAGTGGCACCTCCCGCACACCAAGTGTCCCCACACCAGGGCTCAGCAAGTGTCACTTGATGTTTGCTTAAATGCTTAATACTGGGTCCTGTTTGCAGAGCATTAGCATTCCTGCTCTCCTGCGTCTGCACTGATTGATTTCATTTGCATATGCAAATCAAACACCAGTGTGAGACACTTAATATTCCCTCTACTTCACTTGGTGCTGCAGCAGCCTGGGTCAATGTCTCCTCCATCCCCTCGCATGGGGGGAGGTTCCAGCTGAGTCAGCAAACACTAATAAGCTTTGCTGCTTTCAAGTCTTAAAATCAATTAGCAGTATATTAGGGCAGACTTGCTGAGAGCTCATTTAAGTAATAAAATCTTTTGTATAGCTAAAAAGAAGAAGAATAGGAAGGTTGACTCTTCCTTCCCCAGGGAGTCGTTTTAATCCAAAGCCATAATGGGAAACAGCACAACACATCCTGCAACCTCCCTGGATCCCCTGGGAAGCAGTACAGGTATCCAGACCTCCCCAGCCTGCAGGAAAAGCTTTTACCCTGTGCTCATTTGAGCAATATTAACGTGCCCAGACAGCAAGAGCAGCCCAGAGCAGCATCTCCACATCCTCCAGCCCTCTGCCCTTGGACTCCTGACATTAATCCTACCCCAGGATGGGGCCTCACATGCACTGACATTTACAGCACAAAAACCCAACCAGGCAGCACTGGCTCCCCAGTACAACCTTCTGGGAACCAGCACTGCCAGGAGAAGCTGCACGATCAGCTCAGGCAGACAAATGGTCCAACAGAACTCCAGGCTCCAGCCACCCACCTCCTACTGAACCCCCCCAAACCTGCATCCCCCAGCTCAGCTTCCCCACTCTGAGGGGTGCTCAGCATCACTCTGGAACTCAGTGACTGCACTAGGAGCATCCCCTGCAATCAGAGGAACATTGCAGCAGAGGTCTGGCCAGTGGCAGTGTCACACCCATCACACTTTATACCCTGGGGTACTTGTACCTGAACAGCCCCAACACCTAAGGAAAAGCAATCCCTGTCCATCAACAAGTTCCAGTCCCAGCTCCCAGGAAAAGCCAGGGCCAGCACAGCTATTTACATTTATTTCTCTTCTAACTGAGATTTTTGTTTTATGAGTGCCTGGCTACCTGAGCTCATAAACACTGCAGGGGCAAACACCTGGCTTATTTGTTTCATTTTGCTTCAGCAAATTTATTGGACATCATCTGCAAGTATCAGACTGAGCAGCACTTCCACCAGCTCCTGCCAAGGCTGTGAAAAATAATTGAGTCACCACCATCCTGCCAATTCCCCATCATTTCCCTCTCAAGGCTGAAATGCCTCTGCTGACCATGACAGCAGCTCCCTCCATGGAACAAAAAAGCAGCAAGCAGATAAAATAACTGGAAACACATAACAAAGCAAGCTTTACAAGCAAACTTCAGATTTCTCAGGTGGCTCTTTGCCCTTTAAAAGTTGTTTATAAAAACAACTGCTTTTGTCTAAACTACTGAAGTAGATTGTTTGGGGTTTTTTAACATTGCAGCTAAGGCATCAAAGCAATGGATGTATTCAGTGTTCAGCAGGCACCAGTTCCTGCACAGGGGAGCAGCAAAGGGGGGAAAAAAAACACTGGCAGGAACTCAGCCTAATTTGGAAGAGAAAGCCCAGCTGACTTCAACCAACCAGATACTTTACTATTTCTCTCATTAATTTTGCATCCACCACTCCAAACACGTGACTGAGCAGAAGAGTTGACTGTGCAAAATCACTCGTTTCCAAGATGCATATGGCACATTAAATGAAACAGTAGCTGCACATTGCAAACAGCTGATGACAAACAGGAACACAGCTACAGAGCTGAGAGACTGTGGGAAAAATCCAAAGAGCAGCCATAAAAAAAAAAAAAAAAAAAAAAAAATTCAAAAGCCATACGATGGGCAAACTTATTGCCAGCCAAATTTTTTATGTTAGGTAGAAAACAGTAAATTGGAGACAGAATCAATCCAATGCTATGCTTTAAATCTAATTATCAAACCACTTCTCTTCCAGACACTACACCATGTAAAACAATCCTGTCACTCAATATTATTGACAAGGCTGCACTGCCTTGCTGCTTATTTGGTACCTTGGCTTATCATGTAGTCCCAATACTAATACCTTGCAAACAAGAAGCAAATTAAAAGGCCCTGTGCTGCCTGAATAGCTGCAGGGTTTGGATGGCTCTGACAGCTCCAGACAGGCATTCCCAGTGCTCTGAACCCTCAGATGAGAGCAGTGAGCACAGCATCCTCCTGCTCCTCACCTCCCCACCAGGCTCCAGCACAGCAAAATCCTGCCAGATGTTCCAGCACAGAGGAGTGGGGAGCAAAGCTGCTGCAGGGCTGGGTTTCCTTCCCTTCAGCTTTTCAGCATGAGGCAGAATCACTGCATCACTGCATCCCCAGCAAGGCTCCAGCTCCTTCTGCTCCCCTCCAGGTTCATTGCGGCCCGAGATGCAGCAGAGGCAGAGGGGGGATAACACCAGGGTTTGGTTCCCATCCCTTCTTTCAGGCAGGGTGTTCATTATGACCAGCCAGGCTTTTTTAATGCCCCTGTACTCAAATGGATTGGGATGGTCCAGACACAGGGAGGTCAACATTCAAACAGCTCCTGCTTTGCCTCCAGAACAATCAGTCCTTTTACAGCCATTTGGGAACAGCCACACGACTCAAAACAAGTCAACTCATCCACAAACCTGCTAAGTTAGAAACACTAAGATACAGTGACAATAAATATTCTTAAGCAGTGCACAAGGCCAGCACAGCCCATTTAGAACCTTAGCTGCTGATCTCTCTGCTTGCTTTGAATGCTGTAAGCAAGTTACTCCAGCAAAATAAACTAATAAACCAATTTTTGGTACAGAGGGCTGGATGAAAACTCCTTGGTCATCTCTGTAATTTCATTGCTTCCCTAGCTGGTGGGCTTACATACAGAACACGGGCAATCTCTCTTTACAGCATGCCAGCAGTTTGCAACCACCAAGATTTATACTCCACAGGAAGGTTCTTAGGTTTTGCAGTTTCACAATAGAACAGATGGGGAGCTTTCTAAAATGTCAATTAATTTACAACTTTGAAAAAATTAACTGTAAAAAGAATAATCTGTAATGAGCACAGAAATCTTCACATGAATATTTTTACCATCAATTCAACACAACCAATTCCATCATCACCTTTTCAGGCTGGTACCCAACATCACAGAAGATGCTGTGAAGTCCAGGCTGTGGCTCCTGGAGAGCAGGACTCCCATTTGGTGCTCACCCTTGGATATTCACAGGCAACAAGGCACAGAAAGCACCTGCAGCATCAAACCAGCACTGACTGCAATCACATTCCCCATCCCAACATGGATTTTCTTTACTCCTTGTGCAGGCAGCAGGAAGCACCAGCAGGTTCACCATTGATGTGAAAGATGCTGACTCACCAAGCCTCCCTCCCCTCAGCATCCCAGGGTTGCCCAGGAAGGTCTCTGCCTCCCAAGCACTGACTCCAGCATGACCCTAACTCAGCTTCTGAGATCCTGAGGGAGGGGAGGAGGAAGAGAAAAGCCTGGGGGAGACAAAGCTAAATCTTTCCCAGGTCGCAACTGATACTAAAATTAGGAGGCATAGTAAACAAGAACAAAAAGCCACTAAAGCAAGGAACATTAAGCACAGCAGATAAGGATGAAATGGCAAAAATTGCAGGAGCAGATGACTGGATGGGAGGTAAAGAACTAGAGCTATTAAAACAATAAAGTCCTAAAAGGCACTGCCCAGTCCTTGGATGCTTTATACACCCTCAACACACCCAGTGCTGAGCAGACTGAAGGAAGAGCAGCTGGGAAAGACTCAATGGACTCTGGAGTCCAGACCCACACATCCAGCTGTGAGGCTATTTAGGTTTTGAACACATTAAACCATCTCTGGCATAAATTCAATCAGACAAAGAAAGCAACACCAAACTTCCAGAAGAGCAGCAGAGCAAGACTCGGGGCTTTCATCTTTCCCTCTGCCCCCAGAACAAGAGTTAATCCACTGTGCTGCAACTCAGCATTCACACTCATTTGCCTTGGTCTGAAAAAGGAGAAAAGCATCAAGCCAGTAAATTTACCAAGAGCTCTGTATGCTTCAAATTATGATTTAGGTACTGAGAGACTTGGGCCCCAGCTGGATGTTTAAATGCACCCAATATGGTGTTCGTTCAGAAGGCAAATTAGCAGAAAAAGTACATTTGGTTATGGATTTAAAAATTCCAGCCCATCCAGTACGAGCCTGGCAGTTCTGAAATTTATTTGCACAGATGGAGAATATGCTCTGAGCAGCCACTGGCCAAGCAGGAGTCCCCATGTACCCACCCAGCAGCCCTGCTCCCACCCCTATTACACCCTATAATTCAGGGCATCCTTAGAGACTTCCCAGACCTCAGAACAGCCCTGACCCCCCCAGGCAGAGAGAACAGAATACCTCAACTGCTCCCAAAGAACTGCCCTTCAGCCCCCAAATGATGAGTGCTTTCTTTCCAAATACATCAGGCTGGTTTGTCATCCATTCATGGGGCAACTTTAAAGTCAAATGTCAGGGGGGAAAAACTGAGAAAGGAAGGAGCTGCACAACTTGTGCAAAGTGGCAACACATCCACAGAACAGCAGAGTCAGGAAACCTCATTCAGGTTTAGCAAGAGGAGTGGTCAAAGAGGGACAGGAACCCCTTTTATTTGTGTTTTCTGAATATCTGTGCACATCTCCCCCAGCAGCCCTCTAAAGAATGAGATATTTGTGCTTAAGAGGAGGGTATTTATTATGAAGGAAAACAGCACCATTTACTTGGGGCTGCTTCCCTCTGTATTTACAAGCTTCTAATTTCTTAAAATAAGCAGTGTTCTTCTAGGCATAATTGTTTCTTTTCAATCAGGCACTTGATGTTTGCAGCTATCAAATTTGTTGCAGCTGTAATCAAACACGATGTCTTGGGAAGGGAAATCTTCACCTCCTGTTAAATCTTGCTGCATTACACAGCACAGCAGAGTCCAAAATGCCCTGGGGTTCCTTCCAGGGGCTGCCAACTCAACTCTGATTTTGAAAAAAAAAATAAAAAAAAATCCACTCAAGTGTCTCAGGAAGATGGACCTGTGCAGCCCTTAAAAGCAAAGTTTCATTGAGCTCAGGAGCCCTGGTGGTTTGTAGCATTGCTTCAAGTTTTGTGTGATAAAAAGCAGGTTCCAGCATCTTTCCTTAAATCCCTTTCTATTTATCATACCCTCAAAACTAACAAGGCAGCCAAGAGGTAATGGTTTACAAATAATAATGTAATTTTATATCTACATTAGTTAGCTAAAAAAAACCCATCTGCTATTCATCAGGAACTTCTATTAGCATTATTGAGGAAATTATGTGGAATTTATAGCAATTTCCCTCTTATTGTAAAAGGCTTGCCCAATTTATTTTAAATGTCAACTTACTGTGCATTCATCAGGTGTGCAGCAGCAGTGATTGCAATTAATTTCACATTGTACTCTAGGCATGTGCCTAATATTAGCTTCACACATCTTTCAGGGGAAGCAATAAATGGAAGCACTGGTCATTTCTGGTCATTAAATCTTTAGGAATATTTTTCACAAGATGAGACTGTCAAGATTCACATCCTGGTAAAATTCCAAGTTGGGTTACTTATAGCTGTCTCTTAGAAATTCTCCTGCAGTTTAAATGAAATTCAAGACTCCACAACAGCTGGTTAGGATTTTTCAGAAGAATCATTTAGTCATAAAAGAAAAGGAAAAAATCCCAGAGTCTGAGGGTGAACAAGGCTAATTGTGTAATCATGTTGAATTGAAGGGACAGTTTAACAGGTAAAAAAAGGCAAATTTAAGGATGCTGAAATCATGAAAGCACTTACACTTAAGTATTACCTAAATCATATGTTCTGAAATGGGGCTTCATAAAGCTGCTTATATTTAAGAGCAGAATCTCAAAAATGACAAACAGATCAAACTATTCTATTGAAATGAAAAGGAAATTTTCTCTATTCTTTCAACTCAGCAAGAAAGCACTGACAATATCTCCTGCCCACTCATCCTGCAGTGGTTGTCCCCATTTCTTTTTCCAGATCACCCATTTATCACTTTTGTGCCTGTCTGCACCTCCCATTGGGATCCAGCTCTGGGGTTTCCCATCCTCACTGCACCCCACATGGGCACCCCTGAGCCCAAAGCCCTTGCAGGGTGCACACCAAGAACCATTCCAATGACCTTGGAAGCTGGGAACCCACAGACCACACAACACCAGCACCAAACTGGGAAGAGGAGCCGGAGCACTGGAGCTGTCACTGGGGCACCCTCAGTCACCTCTTCTGCTCCTCCAGACACTGCTGGGCTGGGGAAGGAGAACATCAACCTCTGTGTTTGCTCTGCCTTCCCCAGCAAGAGAAGGAGCATCAAATCCCTGCTGGTTACCGAGCTGGAGAAAAATCACAGCAAACAGTAAAAGAGCAGAGAAAAGGATCAGAGAGTGGGAGCAGGCAGGAATCAGCTGGCAACACAGAGCAGACTAAAGGGAAAAAGATGAGGAAGTCAGACAGGGAGGAAAAGAGGATGAGGGGAGATCCAGCAGCAAAGCAGAGGAGAAGAGAATGAAATCAGGAAACGTCAGAGCCCAGAGGAATGGGAATGGGAGGAATGGGAGGACCGGGAGCTTGGGAATGGGAGGAATGGGAGGACTGGGAGCTCTGCAGCCCTGCAGAAACTGCCTCTGCTCAAAGCTTTTCTGAACACTCACATCGTGGCAACATTTTCAAACAGGTTCTGCCACCACCACACAGAAGCTCTTCCCTTTTTTTAGCCAGGGAAAATGTCTAATTACACTGTGTCCTGAAACAAGGAGTGAGGAAACATATCCAGTATGAGCAGGAGTTGTTTTCAAGGAATTGCTTGTAAGAGATCTTATCATGCCAGCATCACACTGAGTAGATCAGCCAGGAAGATGCCAGCTGAGATAAAGCAAACCTCAATTTCTGCATTTCCCAGAGGGCTGGGGCAGAGCAGACAGCAGTGTAAGCACAGGGGTTTTGTGTCACTTCAATGCCTCCAACATACTTTCTTCCCATGCTCCTTTAAAAAAGTTCCTGAGATCTTTTGTTCCAGTTTTAAAGTTGTCTTGGTGCATTTCCGAGTAAATGCTTAAAGGGAGGAGGAGAATAATAAATATGCTTTGATAGCAGATCATAAAGGAGCCATTTAACTGCAAGGACTCTGATGCATTGCTCTGTCTTTAAACATGAATTATCGAATCACAAGCTGTTCACCAAGTTGTAGATCACTGAGGAACTGAAACAGCATTACAGCAGCACATCCTTATGAAGGGAAAAAAAAATCAACAAAACACCACCTTATCTCCTCTTTCAGTCTTAGTTAACAAGAATCCAGACAGCAGGTCCCCTCCCTCTTAAAATGAGACTTTTGTTTACACCAATGCTCTGTCTCACTCAGTGACTCAGGCTAAGTTTTAAGTACTTTATTTTTTTCCCAGGAGACTCACTCGAGTTACCTGCTTTAAAGCTTCCTAATCACCAGACAAATAAACTTCAAATCAACTTCAAATCCGCGTGACTAAAGGGCAGCCCTGGAACAAACCTTTGTACAAGATTACCTGCTGCATCAAGATAATAAAAAAAAATTAGGGATTATACAAGCAACTGTGTGTAAATGCCAAAATATGTACTCTAAATGTCAAGGAAGTGCAAAAACAGCTACATGTCCTTTACCAAACAATGTGGGAGCAATGTTCTGTCGTGTCTGCTCGACAGCCATTGACTTCAGCTCTTGCAGAGATTTTGCAGACAGGCAATGGACTCTGCCATTCCTCACCTTCCCCACAGCCCCACCAGTACCTCAGCAAGCACTTACTGGGGGAAGGAAAAGAGCACAGTGTCCAACAGAGATGAACTTTAACACCATCCCCTGGCCACACCTGATAAGACACTGAACACTTTGACAAAAGCATCGCAGTGCCACTGATGCCCCAAGGCAGAAGTTTTAATCAGAAATTAAGAGGGCATTTCAACAGAATTCCCCTGAACCTGAACAATTGTTGAGTGCAGAAAATGTTGAGAGACTCCAGCATCACCTAATGAAGGCATCTGCTTGGTTTGAGGTATTGGGAATTGTGTGGTGGGACCCATCACCAAAATTAGCACTGAGACTGAGAACTTGGAAGGACTCTGAAGGAGAACATTTATGGGAAACAGTGTTCTAAGTTCAGAGATCAACAAAAATGTAACTGAAATTCTAAAACAGTTGATGTGTTATCTGCCCTGCAGTACCAGCTCACAGAAATCCATGACCTCCCTTCTCCTATAAAATATCCTTTGACATATCTGATGATTTCCAGATTCCAAGATTTCCTGAAACGACCAAGCCTTTACATCCAACTATTTATCTCCACAACTACTAAACACGGGGCATCATTTATGAGAAGAGATACAGGAGGTGAATTTAAGTATGTGTGAGATGGGTGTAAGGGAAAGAAAACCAAGAGAACGTAAAGTAAAAGGCAGCAACTGCTCTGCACTCTCCACTCTCAGCTGTCATTAAGAGTGGATTTGTTTGATGTTACAGATTCCACTGGAAAATCCCACATTACCCTTCCTTTTCGCCCTGGCTTCTCTGTTAGAGTGAGCTTTTAAAGGCATTTTGAGTGCAGATGCTTAGAGGAAAAAAAACACATCATACTCAGAAGGAATCAGAGATTTTGTGTTGTGAAAAATTGGATCAAATTACACAAGAACCAGGCACTCCTGGTTATATCCTGGTATAAACTGAACCTTCGTTTCACACCCTTCCATCAGCCAAAGGGGGATAGAATTGAAGCCCATGCCTGCCCAGGACACACTTACCTTCATAGCTGGCCTGGAAGCCTTGAGCACTGACCGCATAATCACTGACAAGCCACAAGGACAGCACAACCCCTGTGCTCACAACAGGAGCAGGCAGCTGGAAACCCGTTAACCTGGAAGAAATCGAGAGGAAGGTTACACTCACCACTGCTGCCTTTCACCTCCCAGCAAAGGGAAGAGCTAAGGAAACCAGCCTGGCCCAGCTCCAGCTGTGCAACAAACGCTGGGCAAACCCATCCTCAGCTTTTCCCACCAGGAATTCTGCTGGATTCTGCATGCTAGGAGGACCCCAGTTTGCAAATGATGATGTTTTTTCACAATATTTATACATCTGTGTACATTTAAGCAAGTGCACGTGTCCTGGAGGAGGCAATGGGGATTAAGTGCTACCTGGAACAACACTGCCCTTCAGCTTGGATTCCTATTTTTTAGTTACAGGGCCTTAAAGGAAAGGACAGCCTGTGCACAGGGGCATGAAATTGTAACTGAGGGTTCTTTCTCAGTCTTTCTCCAGATTCCACACTGATTAAAAAGACAATTTTCATGGGAACCTCTGGCTTTCCTGAACCTCTAAAAATTAATAAACCCAACCACTTCTCCAGGCCCTTAGCTTCAGATGTTCATTTGTCTCTGTCTCGTGTCCCTGGAGCAAACAGAAGAAAACAGGCTGCTTGGCAGCACAAAAGGTGACCAAATGTCTTCCCCCTCAGATCAAACAGCCTTTCTGCCATGGAAGATGAAAAGTGCCCTCATTAGTGCTGAAACTAAACTTATTCAGAAGGAAGGCTGGAATACAGCTTCAATGAGAAAAATAGCTACATAGCAACTCCTACCCTCTATGCTGCTAATTTTCATATTTCCTCCTGCAGTGAAAACCTGCACTAGAAATGAGATCAAATTCCTGTTCTTGCTGGAAGCAGCTGCAGCCAAAATAAAAGTGATTCCTCCTCTTAGGCCCTCAACCAACATATGCAATTAAAAGTTTTCTTCTTCTGATGTCCCCATCTTCCCCAAGCAAGAGCACAGGCAACATCCTCTTGAAGAAACAGTGATTTAACAAAGCTTCTGCTCCAATCACTCTTGGTCCAAAGACCCAGGAACAGCCAAGCTTGGCAGGACATCCTGGCTGGGAAGCTGTCCTTGTGCCTTCCTCCCAAAAGCTGCTGCCCAGACAAATTTTAAAAGAGACCAACATGATGGCAAACAGAACATGAAACCATGTGGCCTCAAACATGAAACAGGAATCCCAACATCACTGTTACTTAGGGTAGTGATAAATATTTATATATATGCTAATGAGAAAAAAGCAGTAAACTCTGTTCTCTGTTTTTATTAAGGCTATAACAAGAAGGTGAGGGTAGTAATATCAACATGAATGATCTTCTTCCATTTCTCCTGTTTCTCTGGCCAAATGGATTACTGAGTGATTATCCCCTGAAGTTGCTCGGAGCCAACACTGAATGTGAGATTTTCAATGTGTTTTTCATTGGCTTCATTCTGCTCCTACTGTGAGGAACCAACCTAAACCAGTGCCAGAAATGCCACATCATAAGCTTGCCTTTGCTTCACAGTACAGCAAAAATCAATATACCAAAACAAATCAGCCCAGAAATCCTCTACTCTGTTTGCATTCTTCTTCACTCTCTGCCCCAGATTACAAATATTTCTGGTTCAGGGCTCCCCCCTTGCATCAAAACAAATTCTGCTCCTCAGAACAGCTCTGCTGGAGGTGATGTCAGGACCAGGTCCCTGCTGCTGTCACCACCACCTCCTCCCAGGTTCTCTGCAGGTCCCTGAGCTCAAACCCCTCAACCACAGCAGCAGCTCAAAGCCTGGGCTGTACCAGGGGCTCCTGAGCTGCTCCCCACTCCTCCTAGAGCCCAACTCCCTCCCCTCTTCCCAACCTTCCCCAATGCCAAAAGCTTTTCCCCTTTGGAAAGTTCTCCCAAGTGCTCACACAAAAGGAGTCAGACTCCAGACACAGCCCCACTGCTGGCTCTGCTCAGCACCTCCAGCTCCCAACCAACCACTTCCCTCAGCCTAGGAAGAAAGAAAAGCCTGGAAAAGCAGCCAGGCAGGTCACACATTTTGGTCCCTGTGCCAGTGGTCTCACCTCCATCTGTTGCACACCCCTGCTCCACACACACTGACGCAGGTTCCCGTTCTGCAGTGCAGGTGCCATCATTAAAACACAGCACATTATTTTTCTGGTAGGATGCCCACCATCAGCTCGGGCTGCAATCAAAATAGTTATTGCAGCTGGCAATCCAACAGCCTTTAAAGCATAAATGCTGAAGAAGTGTCTCAGAACATCTAATGAAAACGCATTGGATTGCATCATTTAACCTGGCATTAAATTACACGACACCATACTTCAGTGATTTTTTTTTTTTTCCTGTGTGCAACTTAAAGGCATCTATTAAAGAAAATTCCCCATCAAACGCACCACTCTCATCAGTATATACTGTTTAAATGACATGGTTCCATAACCTGACACCCTGCACTATCCCAGGACAAGATTCAGGCTGAGCCAGGTAGGTGCCAGGGACTGTGCTGAGCAAAGAGCAGCTCAGAGTGAGAAGTGTCCTTTGGAACCCAGTCCAGAACAGGACAGGAATCCTCCTTCACCCCATGCCCCCAGTTAATAAGGCAGCAGACAACCTGAAGTCATCCAAAAGGTGCATCCATGAAGTCTCCAACTAACCCATTGCCAGCTGGGGCCAACAGAAAGAGCCCAAAGAATTTCTAATTGACTTTGGATCAAGTTTTATATTTAGGTGGACACCTGGTCTGGGTGCAATGAGGAGAGCCAGTGGCTTCAATGAGAGCACAAATGTGTGTTCAGTCCCTCCTCTGACAAATGGATAACAATTGGTATTACTGAACTTGCAGCTTTCTTGGTCAGATGAAAGAGAGGTGTAAGGGTTGTACTCCAGCTGCTGCAGGGAGAACACCTTCAGAAAAATCTGTAGATGTGTATTTTAAAATGTGGAGTCTGAGGGGAAACTGGAAAGTCAGGCACTGCAGAGCCAGTGGTCACTCAGATGTCCTCCTCAAGGCTGCTTCATGTATGTCAAGAATAAAAGAGCAAATGCAAGAGATGAGGGAATTTCTCCCCAGCAATCCATCCCATCTCAGATCTCACTAAAGAAAAAAATGTGCTACCTGTAAAGAAAAAGTTGCTGGTGGGTACAGGGTAAAGTGGCTGGGGGGGAGGGGGGAACATCTTGTAATTCCTATTAATATCTTAGTTTTAGAAATCATCTTTCATCCTAAAGGAGTTTAATGTCTCCTCCAAATCACAGCCCCAATCCCAAGTGAATCACTGTGCATTTCAAATGCTCCTTTACAAAGCTGGCAAGAAAGCAAAGCACAGATGCCCTAGGCACAAGGACTACAATATGTGTGGTAAAACTGCAGCTGACAAGGCTTTGTTTCTCACATACCAGTGCCTGCAAAATTCAGTGCTAGCCCTGTCTCCAGGAGGGTTTTCCATGCCACCCCTCTGCTATCCCGCCAGGAACTGCTCCAGTGTCCTTGGGCTGCCTCTTCCTCTTCCCCATCACCCTGAGCTCATCCCCTGCACCCCAGGCTGCTCCCCACCACCTCTCCCACGTGTCTGATCCCCTCTGCTTTCAGCCAGAAAAACTGTGCAGATTTTTCCCCATTTTCAGGAAGTGTGGATAGAAGAACCAGAGGAGTCAGCTGGCTCTGCTGGCATCTCCTCAGCCTTGCCTGATTCTGGGTTTTTCCCCTGTGGTTCTCCCTTTCTCTCTCTCTATTGCTATGGTAAAGAAACAAGCAATTACTGTGAGACCTTAGCTTGATAATTCTTTTAACAGCACTGACAGAATAACTGGTACCATGGATGTTCTCAGGGATCACCAGGAAAACAGCAGATCACAATCTGAGAAGCCTTGGAGCTCCTGCAGACACTTAAAAGTCAGCTGTGTCTGCAAGGCAGGACTCACTGGTGTTACTCAGATCAATGCAAGGCTGAAATGATGCTCTCTGGAAAAAAAAAAAAAAAATCAAAAAAATCCTCTGTGAGTTTAAAAGGCTGCGTAGTGACCCAAGAGAAACAGTCTCAGTTCACAACTGGATGTACTCAACTTGTTGGAATGATTTATGCTCAAAAATCTGATTTTATTTTTGGCTAAAACTACAAACAGATCCCAAAGAAATACCTGCTGAGAGATGTTGCAGGCAGCAGTATAATCCTTGTATACTGCACCAAGCAACTCCAAGCTCCTTTGCTGTCAACCAACATCACCTGTCCCATTTTATTCCATGCTACTTTCCAGCTGCCCAGGTAATTGCTTTGAAAATAAAACAATTGATTTGCTCAGACACAGATAGCTGTGTTTTTTCTTACAAAGAGGGTACCAAGCACCAGCAAAGCTTCCTCTGTCCCCTGAACTCACTCACAATGCCATACACCAAACCTGCATTTTTTCAGAGAGTTCACCCAGGACTTGGCTGAAGATTCCAATCTCATTCACACAGCTCAGCCCAGGTGCCAACATGACTTAGGAATCAGCTGCATTCCCTCCACTTCTCCAAGCAAGGCAGAATTCACCAAGGCACAAGAGTCCTTTGCTCATCTCTGACCCTGAGCAAGGCTTCAGGAGCCAACACTTCCCCAGGAACACTCACAGGGCTCAAATTCCAGTCTGGATTTCTTCACTTGTTTAAAATGGGGTTTGGGTCAATTCCCACTGGAAAAGTGTTACTTACAGAGCCTAAAGCCAGCAAGGCCATCTCAAATACCTGAGGTTTTCATGGCTCAAGTTGGGAACAGGTGCTCGGCATCAAATTTCAATAAATTTCATTTTCCATACAATGCAACAGAATAGCAAGACCATGGATTTGGATTTATTTTATTATTTTACCACGTCCCTTTCATGCTCATTTTCCCTGTGCTTTCTGAGGCAACAGGGAGACACAAACACATCTCTAACAGGCTTTGCCATCTATATTCTGTCTTCTTACTGCAAACCAAAAACCACCCCCAGATTCACAGAACAGTTCACCAGATTTCAGTAACCTCTTGGCAAACCTGAGCTGAGATTCTGAGTAAACAAAGACAAGTTTGGATATAAACCAAGCAAGGCTCAGCAGAGTCGACTCAAAACTTGGCAGTTTTAGGTTATTCCTGGCTTTCTTCTAAAAAACCATCAGGGGTGTGAAATCTAGTAAATGGGAAAAATAAGTTCTTGGAACCCCCTGCAAACCACAGAGGGCTCTTGCTGAACACAGAGCACTTGGTGAATGGGAAGTGTTGCCAATAGCCCAATGTTCACACCAGCTCTTTAGTAAAATTAACCCTTCTGCTCCTTGCTGCCCAAAAACCAGCATCTGATGGGCTAAAGAACTTCACATTGAGTAAACACATCAGTTAAATGCAAGAAAAGGAAAGAAAAAAGTTCTCGGGAACTTTTATACGTTCTGGACAGAAATATTCTTCCCCCCACAATAAAGGTAATGCCTACTCTAATTCTTAAAAGCTTTCATTTATATTTACTCATAACAACACATAGGAAAGTAGAATTTATTGGCAGCAGATGAGAAAAGAACAATAGAAGTTCCCATTCTATTGAGTTAAAAAGAAACAACCAAAAGGAAAAAAAACCAAAAAACAAAACCAAAACAAAACAGAGGTGCAACTTGTCCTCCACAGCCAGTGCAGTCAAAAAGTAGGTTAAGAAGAAATTTGATTTTTTAAGGTGCACTGTATGAGGAAAAACCTGGCACAAATCCCATTCTTCCTACCAATGAACACCTATCCAGAAAAGACTGTAATATTGATTCACATCATATCTAATGCTTTATTCACTTGCACTTTGTGTGAATGCTGAATATTGAGCAGAAACAGAATAAAAATGTTGCTAATGTTTAGCAGGAGAGCCCAGCAATGCAAGTCCTGGGTTTGATTCCAGCTCCACCAAACCCACTCCACCAAACTCACTTTTTTGTTTCCAAGCTCCTATGCCACACACACAGAAACCAGGAACCACCCCAGGGAGAAGATGTCTTGGCATGCACCTGGATTGCTAAAGGGCCCAATATCAAGAGCTAAAGCAAACAGTCCATAAAAATGCTAGAACAGCATTTCACACTCCAATATACACAAACGACAACAAAAGCTACCAAACAGTTCACATGAAAATATATTTATCTCCTCCCTAAACCTTTTATTCCACTACAGCAGCTTTAATCAGCTGTAAACCTAAATATTGTAAAACTCACTAAAGATGTAAAGACAATTACTGCATCTTTGCACAGCAGAAGCCTTTATGTTTTCCAAACAGCTACAAAATCAAACAGACAATTACACTCTTTGGTAAGAAAAGGACCAGATCTCAGCAGTTGCTCTTGCAGCAACCAAAGCCCAGCTGGGAGCAGCCCAGGGGGAGCCAGGGCCACCACCAGGAGCAGAGGGAATTCCAGCCAAGGGACACTCAACATTTGTCAATTTTCTATTCCAGACTGCAAGGAACAGCACTGCCCAGCTCCACTGTATCTTCAATGATCTTGTGAGATTCTATCATCTCCTGGAAACTTTCACTGATTTTGATAAAAGGGAAATACACACTCTAAAGAGCTGCTTTGCCTGAGAAACTATCAAGGTCAGACCTTACAGATCCAAGGAACTTCCTGACCTAAGGATTCATGCATTCAGGAGGTCACAGGATCTTTACCCTCTGCAGGAGAATGGATTAAAAGGCATGGCTGGGAACTTGATCTGCTTTGCACTTGGATTCTCCTTCCCTACCCCAGCATACAGACCCCACAGCCAGGGGCTTTTAAGCATCTTTTTAAGCACCAATTTAACTTGCAAAAATAAATCTTTGACATTTTACAGACAGGAATTTGCCCCGTGCCACCAAGCAGAGGAGGTGCTCAGGACACAGACCTGACTTGTGCTGCTTTTACCTCTGCACCTCCATCACTTCCCTGCCCACAGCCTCCTCCTCCTCCTCAGGGGAGACTGACACTAATTATCAGTGAAGAAAGTGGCCCTCTTCTTGCTAACTGATGTCAATACCTATTGACTAGAAGTGAAATTATTTTCTGAGACCTCATTCTGTACTAATAAAGCCAAGAGACTTCTCGCAGGGCTCCTGACGCGAGCAGCAGCAGATTCCAGGCACCTCCATTCCCCCCCCCCCCCAAGCCCCACAGCATCTGTAAACCCAAGCTCAGGAAAAGGTTCATAACCCACTGAGGCACCATCCCAACCTTCCCTGTGCTGCCACCTCCCTTCTGGGACCATACAGCCTGGAACATAAAGTGAGAAGCACCAACAAGGGCTACAGGTTACTTCAATTTCTTTCCCTCCACTGCTAAACCAACATCTCATCTCACCTGGTCTGACCCCAGGAGCTCACCCACTGGTTCTGTAAATTGCCACTCCTGCTAAAAGAATAAAAACAGCTCTAAAATAAAGAACTCCAGGTGACTGGGAATGCCTGTGACAGTATCACTTCACACACCACACACATACATGCATAAAAAGGATGATAAAGAGTCCTTGTCAAGGTCTGTTAGCAGATTTTACCTGGAGACATTGTCCATCAGCAGCTTGGAGGGGAAAAAAAACTTCTGAAAAGAGAACATTATTGGAGTCCCAACACCACTGAGAATAGCACAACTGAGCCATCTACAAAAGGCCTGAATGATGCTGGAGCAGCTCAAAGTATCTTCAGGAGAAAAAAAAAACAAACATCTTCTATTCTACAAAGAAGTGAACATAAATTTCAGTAGTTTTGTGTTGGGTTTTGTTGTTTGGTTTTTTTCATTATTACCCATGGAGGTAATATGTAGTGACAAAAGACACTGCTAAGGGGGAAGGGAGGGAGGATTCTGAATTCACTCAGGATGACAGAAGGATTTATCTGGCCCTCCATTTTATTTACTTTATATGAACTGCAGTCACCTTGGAAACCTGAGGTGGCCACAAAGGAATATGTCACAGGACCAAAGGAGACTCAACACAAAGTTTTTATGTAAGTTCTGTGCACTACCAGATGCTTCTCCAGCAATTCCTTGAACAGCACTGAACCCCAGCAAGCCCAGGACCTGCCAAGGCAGAACCTCAGAAAGTTCTTTTAACTTAGATTTGCAGCTCTGCACATGTGGGGAGAGCTGTCCCCTGTCCCCTTCACTGTCCCTTGGTCTCTTTCACTCCTCGTTGTTTTTTAAATCAAAAGCTTTGGTCAATTGCTTGGTCTTTAAGCTCAGGTCACCCTGTCCAGTTTTTTCTGCAGGTAATTAAAAGGTTATGGAAGAAAACCAGGCAGGACACAGGTGTTCTGTTGGATCTGTAAATGGGTCACCCCAGTGGATAATTCAACTCTTACCACCACGATCATGTAAATTTAAGTTCTAGCAAAATACTTAATCATCCAGTTGATTAAATATGGCCAAAGAGATGGTCTGGTTTTTGTCAGAAGGATGAGTGTCCCTCAGAAGCAACAGCAACCTGGACACTGTGCATAATGCTGAGTCCTGAGCCAGATGTCAGCTCCCTGGCACTGCAAATAAAGGCTGCAGAGATTTCTGCTCTAAGTATGGAACAATTGCAATACCAATTTGCAAACATTTTCTCTTATCCTACACACTCCATGGGCATCACAATGGGAAAGGTCCTCACAGCTGTGTAAATATTCACCTCCTAGTAACCTCTGTGGAAATGCAAACAGCACTACTGGCTAGAATAAAGACTTATTTTTCTTGATATATTTTCTTGATATTTGCTTATCCAGATACATTCAGTATCATTGAAACGTTTGGGATGGGAATTGCAGAGCAGAAGACAACACAGGTACCTCCCCACATCATGTAGGAGGCAAAGCTTATGGGCTGCAAGATCATAAAAGTTACCCCAGCATTGCTCAGCATGTATGCAAGCAAGGTATAAAGATTATACCTTCAGGTATAAAGATTGCATCTTGTGTCCCTTGGGCCTTCCAAAGTAGTTTGACACATGTTTGGAGGGGTTGGGGGAATTAAAAAAACCCAAACCAAACCAAAAAACAAAAAAACCAAAACAAAACAAACCAAAAGAAAAACAAAACAAAACAAAACAAAAATCTGATTTTCCAAACTGACCAGGCCTATCTTGAGTGTAAACTCAGTGGTATCTGAAATGGCTGACTCACCAGATAGAGCATAAATGTATTTTCCCTGCATCTGAGTACAAGCCTGAAACTTCAAATAAGGAAATTAGCAACTAATTTAAGATCCTCACATTAAAAGAATCCTGCAAATTACTAGCAGCAGATGAAAAAGCTTGAAGATGTCATGTGGCTTTCTTGTTAACTACTGTCTGGCTCTGACACGTAACAACAGTCAGACACAAAAAGGTGCAGAGAGTCTCCCAAATCCCACAGCAATCTCAGCTCCATAAATAACCCCAAATATTCAAATTTTAGTCAGGTCTCTGCTGAGCTTCTGAGCCCAGCACTGTGGGAAAGCAATCAGGAGAGGTACCTGATTGGAGCATCCTCTGAACAATGAGACAATCAGCAAAGCACAACAGGAATTTGCAAGTTCCTGGGAAACTGAAGGTTTGAGATCAGCTCCCCCCACATGAACCCCTCTGGTTCCACTGCCAGCTCAGGGTAGTTGGGAACTTGAAGGATGAGGATTTGGGAGAGTAAAAAAAAAGCACGAGCACGGCTGAAGAGAAAGGCAAGGCAGACACAGGCACTGAAGGGAAGTTACAAATCTCATCTGAATTAGTGAAAACACAGCAGCTCTCCTGCCCCAGCCAAGGCAGAGAGAAATCTGCAGCCATCACTCTTGTTTTTACAATGGTCCCTGCTCAAAGCCAGTGTGCAGTGTGGGGGAAAAAAAAAAAAAAAAAAATTATTTGAGAAGCCGAAAGAGCAAGGACTGGGAAATGAGCTCTGATTTTAGCAAACAAAGCAAAGTCATGGCACTGAAAGATGACAACAGCCCTGGGTGTCTAAATTAAGACACTAAAACACATTTAATATTCACATACTCATCACAAACACCCAACACAAATTCCCTAATATACAGTAAAGCAGTTTATTAGCAAACGTCTCATTGGATTAAGTCTGGTTTTATTCTATTAGGGAACTTTCACACCACATTAAATTGCAAGACCAGAGGGTGTTTGCCAGCACACCACAGGATTATTAACCCCTTCTCAACCGTGCACCCAGACATGACACTGGGACACCTCAGGGCAAGGAGGCTCCCAGGAATCTATGGCTGAAGTGAACAGCAGAGCAAACAACCACCCCCCAGCCCTCAGCACCAGAAAAATTCACCAGCACCAAGCTCATTCTCTCCTCCCAGCCAAGCAGGTACTGAAACACATCACTGATGCTCAACAACACTGAGCTCAGGAGTGGGAGAAGCAGAGGGATACAGCTCCTCTCTGTTAAATGTTTTGTTGATCAGCCTTGAAAACAAAACTGAACACAACAGTTGCCTTCTTCTCTACATAAGTAAGTTGGGTTTTTTCCTCTTTCTACACTTGCTAACAGCTCATTTTGGACTGCCTTCTGGTAGCATGAGCTTTGATGAATGATGCAGGGTCATCCATCTCTGAGTGCTGCACTCTGATGATGGATTGAGTACACCTGGAAAGCAGGCTGAGAAAAACCAAAATTGATAGCCATGGGGAAAAGAAGAAAAGAAAGAAGGAAAGAGGGGAAAAAAGACAGCGTCGGGCAACAGCTACAGATTTTAATGAGGTGAGATTGATGTACCAAAAAGTTCACAAAGTTCATCAGTGATGCAGATTTGTCTCCTCACCTTCCCCAAATGCAGGGCTACAAATTAACAGAATAATATCCAAAGCTCAGACTTTTGCTGTACTGGTCAGCTGTAGGAAAAGCCCTCCCTGGTCCTTCTATCTGTGCTCGTACCATGCTTGGAGTAGCCCAGAGCAATGCTTGGGGGCAACTCATCTGCAACATAATAACTAATTCACTCCACCATAGCCCTAACTCTGAATTAATTTCATCCATGGATTTTGCAGCTCCAGCAGAACCTCCCACCTAAAGGGCAAAAGGAAACCCCTGGAAGTGCTGGGGAGCAGAGAAATTTGCCAGGGGCTGCTCAGGCCAAGACCATCAATAGCTTCTCACCAGACAGAGTTTCCTGAGCAGGATTTCATATCAGCTGTAGGCATCTTTCAGATAATACCCACAGCAAAGCACTCTGCTACCTTCTCATTAAACAATGAGGTCCCATAATTAAAGATTATTCCCAAGCATAGCTGCAAGATGAAGATGTGACTTATTTGCATAACTGCAATCATCTACATAAAGAGATGATTTTTTTTCACCAGTGTTCCTCTAAGTCAGATTTTTCCACATGGGTTAGAAAAGACACTGACTCTAAAGCAGTTTAAAGAAAAAATAATTTCCAAGACTGCCCATGACTACAGAATTCTTACTGCAGATTCTAGCACTGGATGCTGCCTCTGTTTCTGTTACTTTTGGAATACATTACTGTCAGACTTCAGCTGCAATCAGACACCACATCAGGCAGAAGCAGTCATGGCACAAGTTGCCAACTTGATTTCCTCTGTGCCTCAGATCTGGAGGTCTGAGCTCAGGACTCCTTCAAATCCAGGAGTCTGACATGTCATATACCATTTGCTACCACAGCAATAGGGTTGGTTTGTTGTGGGGTGGTTTTTGTTTAGTTTGGTTTGTTTGGGGGGGTGGGGGTTGTGTGTGTTTTTTGGGTTATTTTTGCTTGTTTGGGGGGTTTTCAAAAATCAGCTTCCCACTTAGCCTTTTATTAATGCCAGGTTGGTACCCAAAAGTCTCAGAGATCAGAATCCATGGGGAGTCTTCACAATAACTGTGTCACTTGGCTACTCCTTACCCAGAAATATCCAGCTGTTTACTCAGATGTCACAGGGTATCACCCCTGCCCAGCTGGGGTGCAAGTTTGGGAATTACCCAAATGCACCCAAAGCACTTGACAGAGCTATGAACTGCAAGCCATGATCCATCCTCCCACTCAGAGGATGTCTTTAGGATTTAGGGAAGCTCCTCTGCACATTAGCTCTGCTTTCCTCTTCCTCTATTTTCTAATTAACTTCTGGAAAGACTCTGTGTAAATCATCACTGTCAGGCATCCAGAGAAACATTTCAAACCTCATCAGAGCTAAGAAATCAAAACAACCGTGAGAGCTGCTGATGAAGAAGCTCTCCCTGTTTGTTGCACCAGAAACCTCCAAACTAGACCCAATCCCAGCAGCAGGAATGAGACCATCACAGTCCTGGACACTGTACCTTGTTCTCAGGTTCCCCTGCTGGGGCAGCCCATCGTAGACAGACAGGACATCAAAATCTTCCTCTAGGGCAAAGGACTGGAAAACCAACTGTATCCTGTTCTGCTCCTCAGCAGTGATTGTCCACGTGCAGTTTGCATAATTTGGGTATCCATAGGGAAAGCCTGGACTCTGGATTGTCCCGTTGGGGCCCTGCAAAATGTGGCTGCAGTTCTGGGCTGGTGAGAGAAAAGACAAAAGCAGAGGTCAGTTGGTGTAGGACACACATTCAGTATTCTCACTATCAAAGCAAATCCTACAGGATTGCTCCCATTGAATTTCTTTCCAGTTCATGGTCCCAGGGAACAGATAAAGATAAAATCTGAAGCTGCTCCTTTGTCCTCCCTTTAGCAGACTGGACCCCAGGTACCCATCTCTTGGGCACTGCTCCCTCTAGCTCTGAACATAACAGAGGTGATGATAATTATATTAATAACAGAGGTAATAATAATAACAGAGGTAATAATAATAACAGCTGGGATACAGCACCTGCTGACCACAGCTGGGAAACATCCATCCTCAGGCACCCTTTCACACCCCACACCAAAGTCCAATATACTCTTCATTCTACCCTTTTAGTACACCTCAGGAGTACCTTGTCCCACTGAGTACCCCAAGCATGAGGCTCAGAGGGCTCAAAAAATTAGCATGAGAATGGCAAAGCTGAGCATCTCCTGATGTCAGTTACACTTGAATAAGAGACAGAACATCAGGGCTCAGCTGTGCAGACAGATAGAGACAGACCACCCCTCACCCTAAAGCCAAAACCTGTAAGGGACATCATGCATAATGAGGAACTGAGTAACTAAATGGGTCTGGGCAAGACTGCAGGAAAACTGAATGGCAAAAGATCAGAAATTAAAATTGTCCTGGATCCAGAAAAATCAGGACACAGTTCAGAGGCTTTAACAAATAAATCATTCTTGAATAGTTATTTGGAATAAAAAACAAAACTCTCAAATCCCTGCAGCTTCTGAAAGGTTTCTGCTCCTCTTGCAGGCTCAACACAAAGCAGATTTCTTCCACTCAGTATTCCTGAGGAGCTGCTGTAGATTTCCATCCTCTGAGAAGAGCCCAGCCCCATCCCCACCAGCTGAATACTGAACCCCTCCTGCACATCCATTCTCCTGCTCCAAACCAGCACCTCTGAGCACTCCATCCCAAAGATAAAGATCAACTGCCATGATCCTGGATATGAGATTTTCCTCTCTGCAGGGAAATAAATAGATAAACAGGCTTTGGGAACAGCCCAGATGACAAATTCTCCTTAGTGTTTTCCTCTCTCTTCATTGCTACTTTACCCAAATATCTTGAGACACGAAGAAAAATTCACTGCAAACAAACTGGGGTCACTCTGGTGGCTTTAAGGAGAAAAACTCCTTCACCCCAAGGCTGAATTCCAGACAATTTGTGAGGCAACTATTGTGAGACCAGAAGCAGAATTTCACCTTTATCCCACAGATAGCATCTCAGCTGCTGACCACTGCTGCCTGCTTTGCTCCCACTTTTCCTGCTGCCTGGATTGTTTACCAGTGCTTATCTCCATAACTGAGGCTTTCAAGTTGAATTGAATTAGATTAGAAATTACTTCTTTGATTTCTCATTACTTTTTTCAAAGGCAGCAATGGCATTTGCACTTCTGAGTGCCAAACAGCTACAGGTAAAGAACTGCAGAGTAGTGCTCATTAAAGGCAAATATAATTAGATTGACCTAGTTTGGAGCAAAAGTGCTTAGTGGGACTTCTCTCTGCAGGATGAAGCTCCTGTCTTTATGAATCCAAAATGGTCAATCATATTTGCTACCCAGGGAATCTTTTTGTATCATGTTTATTACATCAATGAGAGGTAGGAGAGCCCCGTAATCCATCAGGGACTAAAGCTGAGCCAGGCACAGAACTCCTTAACAAGGGCAGACTCAAGCACTTTGCATTTCCACAGCACCTGGCATCTCCCTCTGTGCATTTTCTCAATACATAATAGAGAGCAGAGTGAGAGCTGCCTCCCTCCTCCTCCACTTCAGTCCCATTATTTGTAGAGTTCACGGAAAGGATGCATTAACTCAGTGCCAGAAAGATCCAAAGGATGGGAATATCAGGCCTGCTTTGGTTTAATAACTTGGAGACTGCCAAAGATCTGTAAGGTTCAGCTCTCTACATTCAGTCCCACTCCTCTGTTCCTACACCAGTCCAGCACTCAATAGGCAATGTGGGGATATTGAATCTCTCTACTGTACATTTTTTATTTTAATCTTAAATAAATGTCATCGGAACAATTTCAGAAAATTGGGAAATTAAAGAGGCTGTATCTCTCTCCATTTCCTGATGGGATAAAAGCTACTGATGGTGCATGAAGTTCAGAAAATAAATCCAAGGTCAGAGAGACATTCTTCTGAACACTTAAGGTCATAAGAAAGGCAGAAAGCTTTAATACTAATAAATTCATGCTGCCCTTGCATAATCAGAAATTAAAGAACAAAGGCCAGAGGAAAAAAAATGTGCAGAACCTTAAAACAAGCTGAAAAAAGACAAATAAATAACAGAAAAAACAGGACAGAGCTTTAAGATATGTCAATCTGCTGAAATATTTCTGTGTTGATAATTCTGACCAAGATTTGCTTTGGACACAGCTAAAAGAAAATTGCTTATTGTGAACAAAAATTAGTTTTTCAAAAGCTGAAAATCTGGAGAGCAATATATTCTTCATCAACTGTAATAGTAGGGAACTTCATTTATATCGGGCACTGCTGGGGAAGAAGTCAGCAGGCATGGTAAAGAGATGCAGGAAACCCAAGAGAATTTATGCAGAGTCTATAATTTGCTTTCAGGTCTGAGTTCAGCTCAGGCTTGACTGACAAAACCTTATCTAAAGTGCACAACAAAGAAACACTCAGTTTCTCCTCTGAAAACATGCAAAAACAATTTTATCCCTTGGCCTAGGAGCAGGAGTGAGTGGGAAGGTAGGGAAGAGCAATGCCAGTGGCTGTGTCACAAAGTTCCAGGTGAATTGGTGTCTGACAGACAAACTTCTCCCCAAATCTCTGCAGTGTTGTCTCCATCCCTGACATCTGCCAGGAGGCCCCTCCAAACACCAGATTCAGGACCAGCTGTACCCAGGGACTTCCTTACACCTCCAAGAGTCAGAGAGGCCCCAGCCCCTCCATTGCCTTCTCTTTATTATTATTATTATTATTATTATTATTATTATTATTATTATTATTATTATACCATTATATTATTATTATTATTATTATTATTATTATTATTATTATTATTATTATTATTATTATTATTATTATTATTATTATTATTATTATTATCATCTTCCCCTGCCTCTCTTTATTCCCACACTGCAGCAGGGGATGAGAGAGGCAAACACAGAGAGCAAAGGGCTGAGATGTCACCTGCTGGAAGGCTCAGTGTGGCAGTGTCAATATTTCTGCAGCTATTCCAGCTCCTAATGCCATTATTCATGGACTCGTTCTTTCTGAAGGTGGAACTGCAACCTGGAGCCCATCAGCCAGTGTGTGTTTGCAGACAGATGTCCTGGTCTGTGACAGAGATAAGGAGGCCAAGAATGGAACTAATTCCAACTTCCCTTCTGCCAGTACAGCCAAGTATTTGCAGCTCAGGTTTATTATGAGTGTGTCTGTCTAATGAATGCATCGATGGAACTTCACTGCAGCAGCACTTAGAAGTTTCCAGAGAAGAACAAAGACATTCTGATGCTTGGCACTGAGCAGAGGACAGATTTTCTCCAAAGGGATCACAATCTAAGGTGAAGGTAAAAAACCACAGCCCAAGGAAAGCTGCACTTGCTGCAGAGCACTTGGAGCTTTGCAGGAAAAAACATCTTTATCCAGGGGCACAACCATTTTCTCCATGACAGAGCTGAAAAGCCAGCTTTACCAGTTTCCACTTCAAATTCTTGTTTGGTGAAACAGACACTGCCTGAGCAGTGTAACCAGACTGATCAGCTCCACTTCTGATCAGCTCCACTTCTGGTCAGCTCCACTTGGGCTCCTCTGCACAAGGAAGATGCTGACATTTCCTCTGCAATATGCTCATAGAGGAACTGCATCCCTAACAGAAACCTGGGCTGCCTGGGGCACATTATAATTAATACACAATTAATCCACACCCCACAGAGCTGAACTGGACCGGACCCTGAACCAGACAAGAGACAGGAGCCAAACACAGCTCTGCCTTCCTCTTGCTTCAAGCTGCAAACTCCTCCAGTCCCATTCATCTTGCCAAGAGCTGGGTACTCCAAACCCTTCTTGTGACAGCACAAGCTCCAGGACTGGAGGCAGAAGCTACGGGGAGATTTGTTTGTGCTGTCTGTCTGAAGTTGTTCAGCACAAGAACACATCCATAGCAACAGAATTTTGTTATTTCCTTCCAATAAGCAACACTTCCCTACAGGAGCAAGCTGTCCTGGCTGGAATTGGGTTTCCTTGCTTAGCACAGGAGTTAAGCAACCCTGTGGACTCAGATAAACTTGGGAGATTCAAATTCTGTCACTACAAATCTTCAGTAGGTTGTCAGAAGCTAAATAATAAACAAAGGCTTTGTCTGACATTACAAGTGCAAAGAAAATTGGTACAAAACATCATTTTCCACCTCCTTTCAGTTCCTTAAGCTTCCCAGCCCAGATCCATGGCAGTGTAAATCAAGGAAGAGTTTTAACTATGCTGATTTACACCACAGTGGTACCAAATGAAGGAATTCTTCAAAGAGAGGGAAACAGACTTTAGATTTTAGGAAGCACTTCAGAAATACATTGACGACTTTTTTTTTTTTTTCTCAGCAGAAATCTGATTTAGCAACCCCTGCATGATTCAGAAGGAAGAAATATCACATCCTACCCAGAGTTGCCCTCAAATCTATCACCTGCTGGTGATACATGGCTGGCTTCTCCCTAATGCAGGAGCTTTGGGCACTGTTGTTCTCTTCACTTCTTGTTACAGAGGCACAAACATTTTCTTTGGGCTGTTCTAAGCCAATTCAGGGAAATGGATGGACATAAAAAATTCTTTCCCCCAGAAAACTAAAATCCATACCCTGCAGACAAACACATTCTGTCCTGGCCTAAAACACCAGGGCCAAATCCTGCTCATCCAGCAGTATGAACACTGTGCCAGAAGGCACAAACCCTGTTCTGAAGGGTTCAGGAGTGGGGTGGGAAAGATTCACAGCAGCTCCTTCACACAGCTCTTCCCTCCATCTTATCCTCGAAAAGAAAAAAAAAACCTCAGTCCACAGAGCTTGAACTCTTTTTAACAATTCGATCTGCCATCTAAATAGGAAAAATGGTCATTTTCCTACTGTTTACTGTCTGGGATCCTTGATCAGCAGTCAGTTTCCTTTCACAGCAGTCCTATAAATCATTACAGACAATCACAAACAGAAGGTGCTTTACCCATAGCCAAGCTCTGACTCTCTTGTTCACACAATTTAAGTGAACAAACAGGGAAAGTACCTTCACACTTCATAAATCTAAGCCTTGTTTCCTTAAGTATTCACCTTTTCATAGTTTTAACTTAACCTACAGTCTTATATCAAAGCCTTCTGGGTAATAAATAATGCAGAGACATTCCATTAACTATAACTTTTAATCAAAAGCCAGTGGATCCAAGCACATCATCAAGGGGATGATTTACATCTCAGATAGTCAGTGCCTTTTTGTCTCTGAACACATGGAGTGAGAAACTGGAGAATGCAAAGGCAAGAAACATGCATTTTATCTGAACCCAGCTCAAGCCATATCTGCCAAGCCCAGAATTATAACTTCCACCTCAAATCACAAGCATGATGTGAGTTTGCAGCAGGATGGCCCAGTACTGCAATCCCACAAATTGAACAGATTATTCCTGAAACCAACCAAGTCACCTCCAGTTCTCTAGAGAGAGACACAACTTCCATTCCAAGTCCTTCCCTCTCTGTCATCTCCTGGTGCTGCCCAGGCTGTGTTGTTGAAGAGATCCCTTCCTTTTAGGCACAGTTCCAACATTAGCATAACAATCCCATTGTAAGGGCTCCCCAAGTAGAAAAAGAGAGGAACAGAAAAGATGATGGAGATGCTGTGACAACAATATTTAGCTTTTCCCACACATTCCCTCTCTTGTTCTCCCAACCAATTGTAGAGTCAGTAACTGGACAGAATGCTGAGCACCCCCAGCCAGAGGGTTGGGATGCCAAGTGCCAGCCCCCTGGTACCCTGCCTGCTCTGCACCAAGCTCACCTTCTCCTTTTAAACAAGCCTTTTCCTGCTTTATCATACCTTGGGTTTATGGTTCACAGCTGAACCTTGACAGGTCACAGACTGCCACCAGCAAGGTCCAAGGTGCTGGGCCAGGCGGCAGGGAGCACAGGAGAACATCCCACTGAGGGCTGAGACCAAAAGCTGCTGCAGGACAAAACCTGAGGTGACAAGAACATGACACTGCACACATGTCCTGTCTGACAGCTGTCCCCTCCCATGCTGAGAGGCCAGGGACTGCCTGGTTTCCTCAGGCAAGGAACTGCCCAAGTGAGGACCTGGGTCAGGGTCAGCACAGCAGCTGCAGGATCCTCCCTGGAGGCTGAAATTCCCTGTTCCCTGCCAGCCTCCTTCATCCCAAGCCTGGAATGACCCAGAACCAGAAATGGCTTCATTCTTTAAAACCCTCATTAGATTAGTTTTCTTTTTTTTTTTTTAATGCAGAGATTGCTATCAATGGGGAGCCACAAACATCACAGTAGATGTGGTGTAGCTGCTAAGAACTTGAGCTGCTGTGCCCCCCACAACACATCCAGCTGTTGGGTTATCAGTACAGCCTCCTCCTGGCTTCCCCAGGTCCATGCTCTTTCCCCATCACTCCTGCAGATTTAAAGACCCCTTATTTCCCATCTGTAAAGCTTACAGTCTGAAAAGAATCTAAACAAGCTAGAAAACAGGACAAGTGTTTAGGAGTAAAGACTTGATTATAGTGAGGGGAGAGGCAGATGGATTCCCTCCTGGTTTTACTGTTAGGAGGATTAATAAGGTAAGATATTTTAAAATAGTTGGGAGTTATTAAAATAAGTATCTAGAAAATCCCTGGTAACACATTCTCTTCAATATAAGCAATATCAAAGTAACTATTGGAGAAGTCTGTGATCATCAAGACACATTAATGAATATATATTTTCCTGACTATTTACAGCAGTGATACTAAAAACTATTGTATTTTCTTTGCACCAACTCAAGTCAGCAACTTGGATGCAGACACATCTTTTCACTAGACCTTTGTTTCCACCATCTTCCTTGAAACACAGTGCCAAAGGCCCCAGTGACTGCTTCACCTGGAAGGCTCCCAAACCATCCATGTGCTGAGCACAGCAGGGAAATGGGCACTGCCTGCCCTGACTCTATCACAAAAGAAGAGATTTATTCCATGTTCTTCTGACCTGTTACATGTGGCAGCTTCAGGATGAGCTGAAATGATGGGTGTGTTACAGGAACTGTTCCCAGGCAGATAGTTTGCCCCTCCCCAAGTGCAAGGCAGGGTGACTTGGCTGGAGGACAGAATTTAGGGGGTTCAAAGCCCCAGGTTTAGCTACCAGACAGCCCTCAGCTCCCCTGATTTCTGCAGGGCAGTGGCAAGACAGCTGTCTGTAGGTATTCAAGGAAGCCTGAAGGTCAAAAAATTAAGAACAAGACTTTGCAAGCCTCAGTAAAAGAGGTTGTAGTATCTTTCATCACAAATTACCATTCCAACCAGCCCTCTGACAGCCAGAGGCTCCGGCCCCAGCGCGGGGTTCGAGCGATGCTGTGACGTTGCTAAGCACGGTTGCTAGGCTCAGGCACACATGTACCAGCTCAACTGCAGCTTTATTACAGGGCAGCCTTCACAAAAAAAGACAGGGGAGAGGGAAAAAAAAAAACAAAACAACCAACCACCCTTGATTTTATATATACACATAGAAATATCTTTGAATGCTGAACCACTGGTTAATGGAGTTTGGCGACAGTGCCACCAAACCAGCTCTCCGCTGTGTGGCTTCACCAAGAGCCACAATTCCTTTCCTTCCTTTCCTGCACAACATTCATGCCTTTGGTATCCAGCCACGCCGACTGTTTGGGGTTTTCTTCTGAATATTGGGCATTGCAGGAAGCCCAGGAAACTGATCTGGAGGGGACAGCAGGAGACCCAAGGAAAGAGAAGTGACATCCCCAGCCCACAGCAAGCAGGGGGGACTGTTCCTAGAGATGAGCCTTGCACACACTGTTTGGACCTGGATTTTGGCACAGGGCCTCCCAGCAACAGGGCTGTGAGATGATGAGCCCAACAGGAACATTTTAAGCAGAGCCAGAGGCTCCAGGTGTTTCCACAGATCCCCAGGACACTGGATGTGGCTTCTCTCTGGCACTGCCTGCAGGAACAGGGACACACACAGCTGGATGCTTGGAATCAACTGTTTTGTCTGGATGACACAGTATTTGTCACCTCCAAGACCAGAAGTACAGTGTGCTTCCTAAACAGCAATAAGTGAAGACTCAGGATGAGGTTAGAGCCATGATGAGTCATTCAGACAAAAAGCAGAGAAATGAACAGGCATTTGTAGAAATAATCAGTTAGTAACAGGGTCTACTTTCATCTGACAGACTGATCACCAATTACCTGTGACAGATCTTAGCCAGAATATTCCCAAGTACATTATCCAGATCCACTTACAAGCATAGTTTATCCTTGTAACGCTTGCTGGAATGAAGATAAGAGAGTTTGTGCTAGGAAAAGGGAGATTAATGGCACCACCAGGCAATTCTTCTGCCATTCAGCACATGGAAGCAAAAGCACAGATACACAACCCCCTGGTATCTCCTCCTGCTCCCATCCCCTGCCAGGCAAAACAGGTACCACAGGGCTTATAAAACCACCCCACCAGCCATTTACAGCAACAGGAAACCAAGCCAGAGTTGAATTCCTTCCTTGCAAAGGACATCAGATCACTCTATTCCACTCCATGCCTTATAAAAAGTCTCATCAGTTCCCTCCCGTGCCTGCTGGAGCATCCATGGAGGTACTAAAGCTTTTGTGATTCATAATTCAGAAATTCCAGGGGTTTCTGACTGCTCTTAGTGGAACTGGATTTCACAAGTTGGGTTTCAAACCAAACCTGTGACCTTCAGAGTCCAAACAAGCCTGAACAACTAATGCCTCCAACAATCCATCCCTCACAAGCAGCCACTCCTGAACAACCTCAAGAATAATGGTCTGAGAAAGTTCACAGGCCCATAATTCCCAACAAAACAGGGAATCTTGTGCAGACAACCCATTACGTGAAAGCATTTGCTCAGCTGAGAGGAGTAACACAGCCATCCCAATATTCAGGCAGAATGGCCTCTTCTCAAGGGATGCAATTTTCTCCCTTCAAAACTTCCTCTTTCAAAATTGTCTCTTAATCAATTTTGACTGCTCCCTCAGTGCCACGACTCCTCTGCATAGCCATTGTCAGCATAATCATAATACCAAGCACTTACAGAGCTATTCCCATCTTCACAGCACTTCACAAGCATTAACCAATTAATGGATATTCTGGTGGGACCTCAGCCTCATTGCCTTTTCCTGAGATTTCCATGCTTGGCTTTCCAGTTGCCCCCCTCTCCTTCAGCTGAACCCCACTGGAGTGTTTTGCATCCCATGTCAATGTGAGCCCCAGAAGTGTTGTTGCATCCTGCTCTGGGAGCTTGCACACTCTTTATCTGAACCCAAAAGTCAGCCTAACAAAATCTGGTTAAAGGGGACCTTGGGAGTGGCTGCAGATCCAGCAGCTCCTTTGTGCAAGACTTCACAAACCCAAACAAATTCACCCAAGGACCACTTGTCCCTTTTCAAAAGGAACTTGAGGAGCAGATTTACAAACCTCTTTTATAACCTAAGAACTGCAGACAGATGCCTTATGGCCTTTACAAATGCACCTGAGCTTTACAGCCATAATATCCTCTTATAAAACCCCACTGGGAAAGTATATACTTATTTAGGCATCTAAACATCCTTGCAAATCTTGCTCCGGGAGTCCAAGACTCAATAAAATGTTAGGATGATTCAAAAGCTTCTTAAAATGTCACCCTGATTTTCTGTTTGCATCTATAAAATGAACCCAGTCAACATTTGGTTTTTTTCCCCATCTTTAGCCCAGTCATCCATCCAAATGATCCAGGGCAGGCGTGTTTGCTGCTGCCTCTGTGAGGCCCAGTATGCAAACCTCCTAAATCTCAGATTTCATTTGTCTCCTAGAAAAGTTCAATGTTTCATCCAGCAGTTCTCTCAGCCCACACCTGACACAAACACTTGGGAAAAGAGAAGATAATTTGATGAAAAATATTTGTACAAATCCCTGCAAACGGACTCCACTCAACCACCACTTTTACTCAGTCTCACTTACAAAGTGCTAATTATTATCTCCAAAACAAATTTTTCAATTTGTATTTCAATTATTTTCCTGCAAAAGAGTATTTGCATTTAAATGGCTTATCCATTGTGCTCAAACACAAACTCATTTCCATCTCAGGTGTTAGGATGACTTTATCTCAAAAAAATATAAGAAAGGTAAAATAAGGTTCAAGGTGAAATCCATCTCACAAATCACCGTGAGGGCCTCATTTAAACATTTCCCCACGATAAATTTTCATTATTAGTTTCTATCCCCTCTGTTACCAAATCCATGTCATCATGAAAAGACTTCAAAGTAGCTGTAATTTCACTTGCTATTATTAGTTATGAAGCTGTGTGTCCATCTGTAAAGTTCAATGAGCTCTCAAGGCCAGGGAGGATGGAACTTGCCCTGAGAGAGATCTGACCTAGCTATAAATCTCAGCTCACCAGTAATTTAGACAACCTCAGTCCTTGAAATTTTCACAACATTAACAATTTCACCATTACACTGACAGAGAGCTGACAGTTTAAAGGGAATAATACAGTGGATATGGATTCTTCTTTAGAACTAAGTCTGCCCTAAGCTCAGAGGAGCTGCAAGTATTTTTTCCCCTCGGCATCATGTTTTGGCTTCTAGCTTTTATCTTTAAAAATCAGTAATCTGCTTATATTTTCATGCATTTATAACAACATGGAAAGCACAAGAGTTACACAAATCTACCCTACACTATAATCTTAGTAGTTGCAGAGGGGCCACCAGTCCTTTTTAGCACCTGGGGCTCAGAACAGAAAGGAGAGAGACAAGAACACATCACAGAAGAACTGACTTCAATTATTCAGCTGATGCCCTAACCAGCAAACCAGCTGTCTCCCAGATCCTTATACCTTCAAGTATTAAAAAAAAAAAAAAAAAAAAAAGAATAAATCCTGACTAAGCAGAGACTCCACTTATGAAAAGCTCTTCACTCTTCTACCACCCAACTCATTTCCCTGCTCTCTCTAAACACACTGTGCATTTATGAGAGGTTTGAGAACTTCCAACAAAACACTTAAACACTTCTACCAGGCACTGCTACTGTACCAGCTGGGACTTGTATTATCACTTGTGAGCTACAAAAAGAGGCAAACAGAAGGCAATTTCACTTGGGAATTTGCGTTGGGATAGAAATTGTTAAAAACGCTTACTCCATGTTTAGTAAAACTTTTTATTGAGAACGTGAGAGCTGTGTAAGTAAAGCAGCGCTGGGCGGCCGGGGAGACATAGCTCCAGCAACCGGCTCACCCCTTCAATAATGTCAAAGCGGCCCTTTTATACTTTTCATACACCCCTTACCCTCAGTCTTCCCTCAGTTTATCGTCGGTTCCCATCCCGCGGGCTCCCCCAGCACCGGTTCCCATCCCGCGGGCTTCGCTCTCTTGCCGAGGGGAACGGTTTCACGTTTCGCGGGCTTCGCTCTGGTACTGAGGGGAATGGTCACGTGACGTCCCCGTTTCGCGGGCCCGCGGTCGGCCCCTCCTCCTGTTTCTCTGACCCCTCTTCCCCACATGCGCGCCCGAACATACACCCCAAACAAACATTATTAAACTGAAAGATACGATCAACAAAACAATAAACTACAATTTTAAACCCCTATTTTTCACAGAAATCAAACTTTTACTTGATTCCATTAGCAGCACTTCCACATTCCCTCCATGAATTCTTGATGCCCTTGGTATTTATTACCTAATGCCCACTTGTCACCTTGAGCAGTCAGTGAGTCACCAGGAGGTGATGGCACACAGAAAAGTTAATAACCTTCACCCTAAGGATTAAAAAAATAGTCACATGCCCTAACCAATAAATAGCTACCAAAGGTTTCTAACAGATTATCTCTAGAAAAAGTGAAACGTTACAATTTTATTGACGTTTTCAGTCCCTTCCCACAGGAATTTCATGTATACAACAGCAAAACCTAAATTCTTCACAGGAAACTACCAGCTCTGTTCTAACAATAAACATCCCTCTAAGTATAATCTTGGCAACTGATAGATGCTCTGAAACTACAAACCCTGATTTATTTTTATCCTCTTCTAATCCAATTCAGAAAAACTCTCGTGCTAGGAACCAATCTGCCATGACTTGTGCAGAAATCTACCCCCAAGCTGCAAGGGATCAATCTACCCACATGCAGAGTCCATTTCCCTACAGTTTCTGTATCCCATGGCCTCCATCTATGTATAACTAACAAAAACTCCATTTATTTTCTTTAACATTATGTTGTACTGTTTTGTTTTTCTTTTGCCCCGTTCATTCATTTAAAACCTCATTTTCACCCCTAGACATATTCTATTTAATCTTAGTTTTTAATCCCAAAAGCAGATCAATACCTTTCTTCTCCAATCCACATTGCTCTCAATCAAAGAGTTAACAAGGGGTGAATTGAATCGACTTGTAGGTCCAGATTGGGCATTTTTTCATAAAAAGCCTCATTTGCTAACTGCAGTCACGGAAAAGAAGGGAAAAAAACCCTCCCTGTAATAGCCCTCAGTATTAGATCCCTGGGAAAAATAAAAGCAGCATAATTTATTCTTTCATTTAAGACTGTAACAGCACTTAGCAGGAACAAAACACAGATCCTTCCATAAAACAGGGTTTTTCTGGAGCACTTTAAATCCAATGAGATGAAGTTGCTCTTCCCAAGATGAATTCCTTCAGCAAGAACCATCCCAGTTGTCTCTGAAAGGCAGGAGCAGCCCCACAGGCTTCTCTCTCACTCCTGAAACCTTCCCAGGGCGATGGAAGCAGCACTGGAAGCAGAGATCACCCAGTCCCAGGTAAGATCCTGACTCCAGAACCTGCAGTGGTTTCCCAGTGCTTTGGCTCTCAGCCCTCATCAAGCAGCTTCTTGCAGCATGGAGACCACTCCGCACCTTGTTCTTTCAGCATCAGGCAGGTTTTTTCTTAAAAATCTTTTCATTAAAACACCCCACCAAAGTACAGAAATGCCAATACAGCTGTTTTTTTAACATTCTTTGAAGGGCTACTTGATTTACATCCCAGAAAGGGACCTGGAACCCTCAGAGAAAGGAGGAACCCTAAGGGGGCTCAGCATCCAAGGGCTGCAGCATCCCTCTTGGATCACACCAGGACTGCTGCCTGCAGGGGTGGTGTCAAACACAGCACAACAAATAAAGCCAAAACACCATCAGGGACAGATCCCCTATCCTTCAAATGTTTGTTATTTTCAGCAGGTGGACATTATTTTAATAATAACAGACTGAGTTCTTCTCCAAATGGTGCTTGACTTTAATGGAACCATCCCAGGATGGCTGCTGACAGATGTCCAGAGTCCACAATCAGTGCCTAAACCTTTCCCTAATGGACAGAAAACAACAATAGAGGGATATAAACAATATGCTGCAGGATGCAAGCAGCAACTTTTCAAATGGCTTCAGCTTTGGAAAAGCACCAGGCTTCATTAGCCTTCTGAAGGAGAAGATTTCCTTCCTGGGAGGAATTTTTTTTTTCTTTCTTGCTACTATTACTCACTGTATCAAATGGGAAAGGAACACTAAATTGTGCCTTCATTATTGAAGAAATGAGCTTCCATTACCTGTGCCTTCAACATGGCTTTAACTGCTCACCACGGTCAGACCAAGCCTCTAACAAAGGGCCAGACCTCCTTTTGTCCTCCTGCAATGAGGATGCTGCTGGTGGTAATGGGGTTCTGGAGAGGTGAAGGAGGCAGAACTGGGGAGCACACTGACACCCAGCACATCTCCAGATTTGCCAATTGCCAAGTCCAGCTCTCCTGCAAGATGCTGAACTTCCCAGCCAGCATTGCTCATTTCAGTGAGAAACCTTACACAGGATTACACCAGGAGTTTGGAACAGTGATGGGAGAAGCATAGAGAGGGGAGAGCTGTGACAATGGGTACACAATTGCACGTCAACACAGCATCCCCCTCTCTGAAGCTCCTCAGACAATTTTTTTTTAAAAAAACCCCTCAGACATTAAGGAAATTCACTCATCCTGCTCTGTCAGGCAAGAGGCTCCATCCCAGGCCCTCTGGCTCCAAAAGCAATGACACAGATGCCATACAAAAATATTTCAAACTCTGCATTCACTAATTTAACTAAAAAAAACCATAAATTGCTAAACTGCTGATAAATAACAGGCACTGTAATTAAGAAATGAGTTCTCTATTTGATCTCTGCCATCTTAAGACATTCATCCATAATACATGGGGTCCTGCTGGCTTTCCACTCTGTAGACAAGAAGCTGAAGCTCACACAATTTAAGGAACTTTTTCAAAGCCAAAATGTCTGTGGCAGGTTAAAATCTGAAGGTCCAGACCATCCTTTCTGTCAATACCCCACTTCTGCTAAAGATCACCATCCAATTCCCTGAGGTTTCTAGCAAATTCTTGTTCTGCTCCTGCCTCCCCATCTCTGCTGGAGCGATGCTCTGGGTTTCAATGTCCTGCTGCAGCCTTCTGATAAAAGGCACAAATCTGAATATAAAACCTGTACAGGTGATACAGAAGGATCTCAGCAACCTGGATTTGAGCATCATTTCTGATTTTTTTGGCCATCAGTACTTTACTGGAAGTTCAGTAGCAAACAGACAACTTTCACCTCAGACTGGCATTCACAATTAATCCCCAAATGTACACGAAACGGTTTAATTCACTCCATGCAATCAAGGGAGAGAACCAAGAGCATAAAACCTGGGTAGCTAATCAACTCAGCACAATTTGTATCTGCTGAAAGCTTTTCACAAACATCCTAAGATCTCTCTGCAGCATCAATCTGGAAATCATTTTAGGATCTTGCAAATTCCACTTATCCTCATCTTACAGCCAGGGAAGTGAAACAGGATGACTGAACTCCTGCAAGGATCTCCCAAGTGCCAACAGCCATGGGAAACGCCAAGAATTGGGCATTAATGACTTCTGCAAGTCAAGAGAGAGTGTGAAGAACAGGGGAGCCCTGAGCCAGAGAATCCCCAGTTGGGGTTAATTCTCTAGCTGGGATTAACTCAACTTTTCCAGTCGTACTTGTACCTCCCCAGTACAACTGACTGGGCCAGGACTGCCAGCCTGTGACTGGGCTTTGCTGAAACCTCTTGGTCCAAACCCCACTGAACTGACAACTGAGAAGCAGATGAATTCTTCCCACTGAGGCAGGGGGATGAAGCCCAAACAAAACCATTTCATTAGGACAGAACAGACTGGCCCAGGTTTAACATTCCAGGGAGCTGATGCAAGCCAGAGGCCAAAGGAAGCAATCTTCTTTCTTTTGTTTTAAAATGTTCTGGATAAAGACACCTTTATTTGATATTCATTGTTGTTTTATCTGCCTCGAAAAGGGAGCTGCAGACATTTTGATAAATGGATTGAGGAATCCTTCAGTTTCAGTGTAACTCCTGTAAAATCCTTCCCATCCGCCAGCACAGACACAGCTCAGCCCTGTCTGCAGAGAGATAAAATCTCCAAACATTTCCCTCAGACCCAGCAGCAAGGCCTTGCTGGGCTGCTCTGCATCACACAGGAACACACAGGAGGGAGAACACCTACACCCTGTGCCCAACTCTGCTCCCAACCTCCTGCCTGACCTTGGGCAAACCCCTCTGCATCTCCTGCCTTCCCTGCAGCACAACATCTCAGTCCCAGGCTGCTCCTGCCCTCTGCTCTCTTGGAGGGTTAATACTGAAGCAGGAGCAGCAAAGCATCTTCTTAAAAGGAGGGAAGAAGAAAAAAAACATTTCCAAGAGGACACAGGACGCTGTCAGTTTCCTTCTGGTTACAGACAGAGAAGGAGCAGCCTTTTGAGGGTACCAAGAATTACAAAGGAGGAAGCCCAAGAGCCAGCAAGGGTTGAGGTACAAATCACCCCAAGGGTGAGGACTTGGCTAACCCAGCTCAGCAGCACCCATCCCATGGCCAGACTGATGTCCAGACAATACAGAGCTGTTTTCTGGTCACTTTTCTCTGTGTTGCTCTCCACCCATCTTCACAATCCTCCAGCACTCAGGAGTCACATCCAGTACTGTTGGGAGTTTGGGGTGAACACTGAACCAGGCAAGAACCACTGCTCATGAGGCTGCCAAGTACAACACCCTATAAACACACCAGTAAAGCTCTTTCTTCATGTCATTTTCTGCTTCTTTCAACTCTCCAAACACCCACTTCCCAAACCTAGATTGTCACTTCACTTTCAAGTAGATTTTCCCAGTCAATAAGGAAGAATTTTGGTTTTTTCTTTATTACTCCCCTATCACACATCTCCCTGGCAACCGCAGCTGCTCCAGGGGTCCCATTACAAGACCCTTCTCTTCCAGTGATGGTCATAGATCAGCTCTCCCTCCTCTGCCATTACTTTGGCCTCTTGGAAATCACCAGCACCAGCAGGGCTGACACAGTCCCCAGTTCTCTTCCCAGTGCACACAAAACCCAGGCAGTTTATCACTAGAGTGGTGATGCCTGTGTCTCATACAGATAGGGAATTACTGCAAACACTACTGCAAAGGATGGAACTGGGGAATGCACCTGACATCAGGAAAATGAATGAACACCAAACTGAAGCCACACCCTGAAGTCACATTTAAAAAGGGGAGGGGAAACCACTCCAAAAAACCCTCTTTTTGCTTTCATGCAAGTGAGGTATAGAAAAGATTGCATGCAAGCTCCCTGCAACATTCTGTCTCCATTCTGGCTGGCTGTGTCCATGGCAGCAGCAAAGAGACTGAAACAGACTTAATTTGATTTCTTTAATCAATGGGATTTTCCCAATTACAGATGAACCACTATCAGATCAGCCTGGCACTGCATAACACACCAGAGCCACACACATTTTGCCAGGTACTGCACTGGATCATGGCACTGCAAGGAAAGGACATTGATTTCCAGAACTCTGCTGTACCTCACTCCCTTGTGTCCATACAGAAAAGGTGGGTGCTACTATCACTTGTTTTAACCTCTGTGCATTGATTTCTATGACAGCAATGCCAGTGCTGACTTCTCCAAGGAAGCCCTCAGAAATAACCTTATAGTTGTGCTGCAAGACCTCCCACCAAGTCACTTCCTGCTCCTTTGCATGGATTTAGGAGGTACCCACTGCTGCCCAGGAAAACCTGTTCTCTAGAGCAGGGATACTACAGGGCATCACCTGAGCCTGAAACCATCTTGGCAAAAGGCATTTCCACTGGGATCTATAGCAGATTGCCTGGAACACGTTCACCACCCCATCCTGACATGAGCCTTCTTTTGACAGAACTCCCAGACAATTGGAAAGCAGCCATCCAGGCTCAGCTGAGCATCCACCTCTGGACCACTGCAGGCTCAGCTGGGGACCAGCACCCACCTGAATACAAGATTTCCCTGGGAGGGACCTGACCTGACAGAGACTGAGCTCAGAGGCAAGGAAAACCTGAGCCTGGATTTTCCTCAGCAGCACTGGGAGGCCATGACAAAAAAAAAATGAGCACAGTGACAGGCAGTGGAGAACCATGCAGCAGAGGAAAGCCTCCCCTACCCCAAATGCTGACTCCCTGATCAATACAAAGAACAAGATATCAGAAGTGGCACTGCCTGCCTGCAGTGCCACAGCAATAAATAACCTTCCTACCAAGGGATCCTCTTCCCCCATCCTCCCCTACTCACTAGGATGGGCACACACTTCCATCATCCCCCTCTGACCATCCCAGGGCTGCTGCCTTTGGAGGAGCAGGAAGCAAGCTGGATATTGATGTTCTTCATTGGGAACTCCCAAATGTGCTTTCTGTGCTCCCAACCCCTCTAAGGACCAAGAACCAGCCTGGCCCTAAGCTAAAGAGCTGAGCCTCCCAACCATCTGCAGCCTCGAAATAAATGACTCCTTCCCAGGAACAAAAGGCAAGACATGAATGAGTATGTGGGAATCATTCATTCTGTTTAGCACTGAGATCCCAACTGCTTCCCTGGTAGTAGGACTCAGATCCAAACAATATGCCATAAAATACTGCAGCTTCATCATATGCCACAATCCAACGTAATCAGGCTGGTGACTCTCCACTTTCCTCCCTCCTACAAGAATACATTTAGCCACCACTTGGGAGAATTAATATTATTTTTTTTTATGGGTAAGGGTGTAAAAACAATAAAACATTCAGTCACCAAGTATTTCACACTGAAGTTCATTTTCAGGCACAGTAAGTGCCTCCGTATAACTCTTAATTCTGTGGAGATTCAAGAGAGCAGAACAAACCAAAAGGATGATTTACAACAGAAATACATCCACACAGGTCAAAATTCAGAAACAGCTTCTTGCTCCTCCACTCTTCAGAGGAACAGTCTGCCAAAAATTATTTTCCATCAAGAAAATACAAAATTACAATGGCTTGAAATTGATGAGACCACGTTTCAAGCCAGTGTATTCTTTCATAACCCAGTGCAAAACCACAGGCTGATTAGCAAAGCACAGCATGTAAATAATGGGATCAGACCCCTGTTAAAAGAGGCCTCCAAAAGCCATTGCAGATGTGCTTATCCACACACACCTGGCCAGTACAGGAGCCAAACAAACACCCCTTCTCATGCCCATGCATAGCTAAGTACCCAGGAGGAAACAGAAAGGAAAACTATTCCTGTTCCACCTGTTCTGACACTCAAGAAGTACAATTTCAGACTCCTGTCCTCATGCAGGATTTGAGAGGCCATGCACAGATCCCAACTGTCTCACAGCTGAAGATAAATTCCTCTGCAAATCTGAAAACATTACAAAATCACTCCTGCACCCTTGGAACTGAAAAGGGGAACTGTACCAACCACGTCCTCTCCCCTCACCCCCCCACACCCAGGGTACGAGGAAACACCATCCCTACAGCTCCATCAGTGCTTTGCACAAGCAGCACCAACATTATCTTGGCTCCAGACACAGCAGCACCTGAGGAGAGCTCCTGCTTTGTGCCTTTTCTTCAGGAGGACATCACTGGGTGAGGGGACCAGTGGCCCAGCAGAGGTGCTGGGATGTGATGTGCTGGGATGTGATGAGCTGAGAGGAGGATTTCTGTGTAAAGCTGCACACAAGCTGCACACACACAGCTCTGCTGCCACGCCATGGGGACTCCCGGTCATTGCCACCTCCCGGACCCAGGAATGGGCCAAGTCAGAACTGGAGCCTCTGAGGAACTCTGCTCTACACAGGTTGGTGATTTGCTCAGCGAAGGTACCAGAAGGTCCAGCCCAGCCCAATCTTATTCCCCTAAGACCACCACGGACTCTGAAGGGCAGGCACACTCACCCCATGCACATCCCTGTGTCCTGCATCTCCAGCACTAAGCACTGATTGCAAAGTTGGGCTCTTGCTTTGACAGTTCTTCACTAGGATTTGAGAATTTGTTAAAAAGCAGAGCTTGGGAGAGGAGCTGGTGACCAATGTCTTCAACTCCAAGGCAAGTATACATCTGGTGTCTAAAAGGGTTTGGAAGATCATCTGCTTACAAAGAAAAAAAAATAAATACAGAGCACCAACCTCTGGGTGAAGGATCCAGAACAGACAGTACTCTAAATGCAGAGAAGGGAGCTGAGGGCCTGAGAAGAAAGGATTAGATACTGAACAAGCAGGTACAGAGAGAAGCCTGAAAGATCTCGTATGAATAAGCTTCAGATAGCTTAGAAGAAAAAAGCTGTAAGCCCCTGATGTAGGATATCATAGATTTAGGTATGCCTGCATTGCTCTGCTTGAATCCAAAAAGCACAACAGAAGCTGCTGGAATGGTCTCCTCTTAGGCACAGACTTCACCTCAACTCCTGATGAAAAAAATGAAAATATTCACAAAAAAAAAAAATATTCATCCTTAATTAGGACTTGTAGGTTGTTCGGGTGGCTTTATACCATTTTCCCAATAGACTCTTCCAGTTAGCAAAAGACTCTTCAGGTCCACTGCAAGAGTACTCAGGGGGAACAGCTAATACTTATTCTGGGTCTTCTTAGGGGAAATCTGCCTTACATAATGAAATTCACCTTCACTCCAGATAATAATAAAGTTTTCCAAAAAAGCCAGCAGGAAACCCAAGCAGGTTTTCATACACCTCAAACACACATTGCTCTATCCTGAGACACAGCAGAGCAGACCAATGACACTCAGAAACTCTTGGAAACTGAGGCACTGCACGGTGTTGAAAGCTGACACAGCCAACACTCATCTCTCCCACTCTTCCCCCTCCTACACACACATGCAGTCCCTAAATATTTGGTCTCTGTACCAGAAATAAACTTCAGTCCTCAGATACGTTTGTGCTACAAGGGCAGCTGCAGAAACTAAGGCGGGGACATGAGCAAAATCCCCCCCAAATTCAAGCCAAGCTTTTGCTGTCTTTCAAGCCAAAAAACACATATTTCACACACAAAAAACCCATAATGCTAAAGCCAAAGAGATCATACAGAAGAGCATCAACTTGAAAGGAAAAAGGACTAAGAGAAAAGTGGTTCTACCTTCATGCAAAGCATCCTAAATCTATTTTGCCAGCTCTGGGCAAACACTAAGGTAGTGAAATAACGAATTAAAAGGCAAGGGAAAGACAGAGGGGGAAACCGTGGTAGCATTTTTCAGTCATCTTGCATATCAGACAGCAACTGTGCACAGAGCATCTGACCCACCAGAAAAGGGGAATGAGATCAAATAAAGCCACCTTTTATTACCCCATCGCTTAAAATTGTTGCTCCCAAAGGATAGAGAGGGAAAGTGTCTTGTACAGGGCTGCAAAGGGCTGAAGAAAATATACTGCTTGTTGGACACTACAGAGAAGTATGTGCTGACACACACGGTGTCATCATTCCTCCCCTTCCCCCCCAAAAAGAGGATTAACAGTGGTCCTTTGATCTAAGGAACAGGAAGAAAAATGCTCCTAAAGTTGCCAGCTTTCTCCATTCCACTCACCAGTCACCGAGACAGCCAGCAGCCCCACGGAGAGCAGCAGCACCCGGCTCCAGGAGCTCACTTCCAGCGTCATCACAGCAAAGATCCCCAATTTTCCCCAGTTCCTTCCAAAGCTGCAGCTGCATCCCGGCTTGTCCCATCCCAAGGAAGGTTGCATGTCAAAGGGCAGGAAGAACGGGGCGTGCTGGGGGTCGGTTGTTGTTGTTGGGTTTTCTCCCTTTTTTTCTTCCCCTTTGAGATGGGGATAGTCCTCAGCTCGGCTGGAAGGAGAGGAGAAAGGAAAGAGGGGGGGAAAAAAAAGCAGGTCAGGCTTCTGATTTTTATTTTTTCAGCCCAGAAAAAAAAAAAAAATCCCACCGCATGGAAGGCTCTGAGCTTCTGCAGCTGGAATGAACCAAGTGTGGCAGCAGCTCGGGGAGAGGAGAGGCAAGGAAAGGAGCGGAGGGCTGGCTTGTCCCTCCCGGTGGCTGTCTCAGAGCCAGCTCCTCGGCATTAGCAGCACACAGTCCCCAGGGATTTATACTTTTTTATTAGCCACTTGATTAATCGTTCGCATATCTCTGCTCTCCTCTTCACTAAATCCTGGGGAGGGGAGAAGGGGACGGATGCTGTGCTGAGGGGCTGCCACCGAATAGAACTGCCCCAGCCCAGCACAATCCTCCAAGCAGCACCCACCCCAGCAGAACCAACAAACCACAAACTGTGCTTTAGGATTGTATTTATTTTCAAAGACAGACTACAGGTTTCTGGTGTAGGATGAAGTCCCCCATTCTGCATGGAGCACAGCACAGGATGGATATGGACACACACACACACACGCAGCATCTCTGCTATTAAGACATCTGCCAGAGCAATGCAGCTCCTCCTGGAGCATCCCCCACCCCTTCTCCCTGCCTCCGTAAACAACTTGATGATATCGATACAATTTTTATGATTAAATAAATTGTTACAAACGCGAGAGATCACAAAAGAGCTACAGCCCAGTCTACAACCTGTTCCCTCACAGCATGGATCCCAGCAACAGAGCAACACCCTGACACTGGTGGGACTGGTCCAGGGGAAGGTATTTGGAGATGGGATGTGCCAACCGTGCCTGGCTGTGGTGCTGCTGCCCCTTCGCAGGGCTGAGGAACCGGCAGTTCACCCCCACCCCCTCTCCCCCCCCCCATCCATCAGTACATTTGTCCCTGTAGCTGCATACAAGATGGGGAAAAAATGCAGTCAGTTAAAAGCACATTCAGGAACTTAATTATCTTGGTAATGATGCTCAGATCTATGGACAAGAAAAACAACCCGAACGTGACACCAAAGCTAATATATAAATAATAATAATAATTTTAAAAGGCACCGTCTAATGTCCTCCCCCCTTCCCAGCCAAGAACCTACTTCTATGTTTCCCTTTGGTATGGCAGGCAAGGAGCAGCCCCTCTCCCCAAAACACCTCTCTTGCCTGCGGAGATCGGGGTGTTTACCCCACAGCCCCCTCGCCAGCCCTGACCCCTCCTTTTTTTCCACCCACTGCCCGCCCCTCGCTCCCCCCGGAGGGACGCGGGGACGGAGCCGGGGTTCGGGGGGAGCCCCGGACCCGCCGCTGCCCGCCCCGGGCCCGAACCTCCGAGCCGGTTCCCCCCCGGCCCGCCCATCCCGGCGGGTGCCTCAACTCGCCACCCATCCCCCTGCCTCGGTGCTTTGCATTTGCTGCAGTTTCTTGCAGCAAAACCCCCTTCTCCTTCGGTCTTGTTCCGGTTGCCTTGAATGAGCTTATGTGACAGCTAAAAAAATTATATCGAGGGCTTGCAAATCTGTCCCTCCACCCTCAAATCAATCCTCTTGCTCACTCACGTTCCCCGTGTCCCCTCTGCATTTCAAATCCTTCCACTGCCTACATCGTGAACCGATGCCAAGAGCCAAGGCAACCAGGGCTGCTACATGAAAGAGTTGCTTTATGTCTGTTGAAACTGCAGTGTCCTATTCAAACAGACCTTCTTGGTCAAAGGCACCGCTCCAAAAAATTAAAGGATCCGCGAGCAGGGTACCAACACCACCGCACAGCTCCATACATCGGTTTTCCCCTCCCCCAGCCAGCCACCCACCCCCCAGAATCCCCCAGCCCCAAATCGCATCCAGCTGGAGCTGTGGCTGGGTTGCTGCACACCAGCAGGGCACGGCTCGCCCTGCAGCACCGGCACTCCACAGGCACAATCAAGTCATTGAGGAGACACAACCCCACTTTATTCCTGCCTAATAAAATCGTATCTATTTCAAATCAAGGTTTTCCTCCCCAGGAAGTTTCCTTCTCAAAGCCTCCGAGGTTTAGGGTCTAATTCTCCCCCTCTCCCCCCCTCCCCCCCCAGAATTACCGCATTTATTTGCTAAACGGACGAGACCGGTGGGTACAGCAGAAACCACCGGTGCCATCAACCTCTTTGGTTACAACCCATCCCAACCGAGGAGGCGGTTCTGGTTCCCAGCACTCACTCCGCTCCTCACCTTGCAGAAAAACCTCTCTGCGAAACGCGAGATCCCGTCCTCAGCCCGAGCACCCACGGGGGACAAACCCCGCTCGGCACTGCCACCCGCAGGCAGAGCCTCCCCGCTTCACCGCCCCGCTTTGCAGACGCTTCCCCGGCTTCCTTACGTTCCATTTATCACACGGGACCTCGGGTCACCCTCCCTGCCCACAGCCCGATCTGGTTTGGGATGCCCCCAAATAAAACAAATAAGGGCGACTGCAGCATCCCCCGAGCTCCGGTTTAACCCGGGAGCAGCTCCCGAGCTCAAACCAAGTGTCCTCAAGGCACCTGCATGGAGGAGGGGAAAGAGACTGGCAGAAATTACTAAGGACTTACTAACCGAAGTGCCACAGCCTGGTTTCCCATCTAGTTTTGACAGAAAGCCACATCCAGAGAGGTTTCCTTGTCCTCCCTCCTCCATGCATCCAAAGAACACAGACAGTGCCCTGGCTGACAAACACAACCCCCTGGGTGGGAAGAGGAACTGTAAGAAGACATCACATGGGGAAAATGATCATATTCCCCCAAATTTTAAGTACCACAATTATTAATTTGGCATGGGGAAAAAAACACCCAAAAGAACATATAAACTGCCACACCATTTATTGCATTTCTTCTCTCTTAACCACATCTTATCACTGTTGGGAGGGACAGAAGGACATTTATCCAGGCACAACCCTGAGTGAAGATACAGCTATGAATAATACCTCTATTAGCAGTGAACTGCAGTCACTATTTAACTTACATGACAGGACAGTCCAGCCCTGGATTATCTGAAAGGAGCTAAGTACAGAGCCAAGATCTTGGTGTACAAGTGTGATGATTTGGTAGCAAAGAATTCCATACACAGCTGTTGCAACTGAAGCTGTGCACATATCTTATGTTTTAAAACCACTTTGCCTTGTATTTTCATACTGAGATCAAGTTCTACAGCACCCAAAATGCCACAAAGGATGCTGAAAAGAAATAGTACCCAAAGTAAAAGTCTGTGGGTGTGGTGATGAAAGGTAAGTAAGCTCCAAAACTGAGAACCAATTTTTTCCATGGCTGTGGAAGGGGGTTTATAAGGTGGCTAAAGATTTCTACTGCCCACTGATGCGAGGAGAAAAGTTTCAGAAACACAAACTGCCTGAGAAGGGATGAAATGTGCTGCTAGACAGGGCCTGGACAGGAATGCTGCTGCTTCTCCTCCTCCTTGGGCTGTGGCAAAACAAGGTTCTACAGCAAGAACAGTCTGTGCTGCTTCCCCACACAAGGCCTCTGGTTCTTCATCTCAACAGAAAGATAAAGCCTGAAGACAAAAGGAGCAGAGGGACAGAGGGACAGACATGGGATGCTCCTGTATGGGGAGGCCGGGAGAGCTGAATACTGAAGGCTGGAGCTTATTCAGACATTTATTCCAGAGAATGCTCCCAGCTGCAGGAGGGGACAGATCGCTGCCATTTCCTTTCCTGATGCTGGAAGCTCAGTGGAAGTTTCCAGCTCCTGCCCTTCCCAGGGTTCCGTGGTTGCCACGGCTCTGCAGAACCAACACAAACCACCCCTTCCAGAGTGACCGTTGCTGAATGCAAAGAGCCTGAAAGATGCTTCCCGGGAAGGTCAGATTTTCAGCTCCAGTAGTAACGTCAGAACATCCATTCCCACTGGGACCTTTCCCTAGGCACATCTGGATCCACCACAACACCCCCCCGGATGGCTTGGACCAGGTGTGCCACGAGATCTGGAAGCGTGTCCAGGGGCTCTCGGAGGGGCTGCAGACCCCAGCTCTGGGACCCCTCCTGCACCACGCTCTCTGCTCAGACCTGGCAGGGACCCTTCAAAGAGGCAGCACCAACTCCCAGAGCAGGTGAGTGATCTCCAAGTGCTGCCCAAGCTCTTATCAAAAAGGCTTTTGCTGCTGCTTCCCATTTCACCCCTCTCCAAACCAGACTTCTGCATCCTGCAGAAACAAAAGCCCGGAGCAGAGGGTGCATTGATTTCTGTCTGACAGCCTCCTAATGAGCCAAATTATTCCCACTTTTCCCACCATAGCCAGTTCTCTTTGGGAGAAGTGTGTCCCACGAAATCCGACTACTTCAAATTCTGAAGCACCATAAGCAGCTGCTGCATTCGCTTCCCTGCAACATTTAAAGAAAACCAACCACACACACATCAAAATATTTACAGAAAGAAGTGAAAGCAGCATTCAAAGGAGCAAAATCGAAAATTAAAGTGTTATAAGGAAGCTACTGTAAACAGCTGATCTTTACAAAGAGAAGCCGAATTTAGCACAGAAAAATTTATGCCAAATCATGTTTCACAGGACAAATAATGATAAGAGAGGGAAGTATGCTCTTCAGATTAATAGGGTAATATTTACTGTATGCTCCCAAAACAGGAAAAGCAAAATTTACAAATCTAGCTGACAACCAGCAAGCCTCAGCACATGTCCAGTTCTTCAAGTCCAAACAAATTATTGTGCAGCCCTGGCCCATCTTGCTTGGTACATGGAAAAATGTAAAGTTATTTCATCCTCAAAAAGCTAACTTCACAGGGAGGAAACAGATAATTTTACAGATAAAGACCTGGAGGCACCAAAGTACCTAACACTTCCAGGTAGAAACTTCAGAAATGGTGTCCTGGCTCCTTTGCTTTCTTCTCTATATCCTAAATAAGTCAAATCTTAAGACTCTAGAGAATAAATGCAGGAAGAGGAAACAGATTCATCAAAAATAGCCAATTACCAGGTTCATCAAGAACAGCCAATGAAACCCATGGAGTTACACTACGCTATAGCAGCCCATCAAATTATCCAGCCAAATATCTTTACAAATATCTTTACAATTAGCAGGTGCTCAGCCAGCCACACATTTTGGTCCTTCCAGTTGCCTCTGAGTGTGCAGAGCTCAGCGAGCTGCTCTGAAATGGAAGGAATTCAAGGTCAGGTTTCCACCTTTGAGGCAGAAACTTTCATACCCTACCTTGGCTACCTCTTTATTAACTCCTGAAAGAGAAATGAAGCAAAATCCTTCAGAATATGCCAACTGTCAATAAAGGTTCATAGAATCATAGAATCATAGAATCATAGAATCATAGGGGTTGGAAGGGACCTCGAAAGATCAAGGTTTTACCCCCACTCATCAGCTGCAACAGCATCAGCAGCCAAAGATAACACAGGACCTAGCTCAATGTAGCAATCCTTCATAATTTTAACATTGACTTATGCAAATTGCTAGTATACTCATTTCAAAATACATCTGAAATCTTTTGGACAAACAACCAGTTTCACCTTCCTGGTTTTGTTTTGGAGCATTTGGATACAGAAGAGCCAAAGTTACTGAGACCAGGCAGAGCAGGTGGTGACAGGAGGAACCTCTTCTGCTGAGAATGTCACCATTTAACAATATCAAAAAGCTCACATTAATATTCCATGAGGACAAAGCTTCACAGGCAAGCATCAGAGCGAGGAGCATGACATTTGCAAACGTATTAAAACACAAAACTCCTGTCTCTAATGCATGAGTCCAAGAGAGAGCAGAAGCAGAGCAGGCACCTCAACTCTTAGGTCTTTCTGGTGCAGTCAGGGCACAAAAGCCAAAGCTTCTGTCAAGCACTGAGAGGACCCAAAGTGCTTCAGCCCTGAAGGTTGAAATCACATAAAGCAGAAAGTAAAAAAAGTTTCTCCCGCTAGGGACCCTGAGACACAAGGCACACAACCCAGGAAACTTCCCTATCCAGGTCATGGGGTTTAACTTATAAGATTTCACAGAAAACATGAAAACCACCACAGCCCACAGCTGTGTAACCGAAGTAAGAGTTCTCCACAAAATCTTGTGAGGGTAACTTCAAGAATGATTACCAACTGCTCTGATACTATGGCAGAGAAAACCATTTAGTTCTGCCTGGTGGCAAGCACAAAGCATGCTCAGCTTGTTCTCATCCACTGCCAGCAAAGAACCATCACGTTTGACACAAAAGTTTTGTTTACAATCAAAATATACTTTAACCCACAAATATTTTAAGCATGTAGCCTATAATCATTCTTTGCACACCTATAATGCTGTCACTCCAACTTCAGTTATTCTTGAATAATTGCATTAACCAAGTTAAGATTATTCTGTTCTTTCCCTTTGATGTGGTTCTTTGGAAAGGAACAGTGTCAAAGATGAAATTTTATTCTTGTTAAGAAGGAATCCTTGAATCTTACACAGAACACTAACGAGGCAGAGATGCCAGGGATAGGGGGTGTCAGGACTCATTGTGAAGTCAAACCTCCCTTTAACAGCAGCTCAATTCCCCTTTCTTCCAGCAACTACTTGCTAGATGAACCACCAGGACTTCAAAGCATATACAGAGCAATGATTGGAAACAGAGAAAGGGAGATGAAATTAAGAGCCCTCTGTGATGCTCAGCTTTCTGCCAAATCCCTCATCACGGGCCTGCGGTGCTCAGCAAAATCCCAGAAGAACCCCAAGGGGCTGGAGGATGGCAGCACCACGGGTACCCAGAGCATGGAGAGCAGCAAGGCAGAAATGCCATTTGTACTGCAAGCCCCAGACACTGCTAAAGCTGCAGAGAATCAGGTAATGGCTGAGGAAGCCAAGGTGGTGGAGTACAAGCAGAAAAGCCCCTCCAGCTCTGCCAGCAGCAGCACAGCTGGGTCAGCAGCAGCAGTAGAAACCCAAGCTGGGGGACAGAAGCAGCAGCTCCCACCATTTGCCAAGATTGGCTTCAAAACTGATTCTGATGCAGTCACAAGGGCACTGCAGAATCCAGGTATGGGTCTGGGCATGGTCCTTGAACATCAGCTGGTAGTCAGAGGAAAACTAAGCTATAAACCAGAAGCTGCTGAAAAGCAGATGGCAGGGGCTGGGCAGGCAGCAGCACAACACTTGCTCTACACTGATGTCCTCTCCAAGCTTCATGTAAGAGACTGGAAACTCCTGAACTGTTCTTTCCCATTCACAAGTTTGCATTTATGCTGTGATGCTGGGATCCTCCTTCTGGCCAGCACCCACCCAACATCCTTGTCCCATGCTGACATAGAGTAGACATAGGAAGATCATGACCATGGAGATTTCTGTATTTGGTCAGTATTTTTTAGAAACTAGTCTTTTGGGCTGTTGGGGGTTTCATTGTTGTGGGGTGTGTTTTATTTGGGTTGTGGTGGTTTGGTTTGGGTTTTTTTCTTTTTTTAAATGATGAATTTTGGATTTAACAATGAATTGGGGTGTGAGATCCTGATTTCCATTGTATGGATAACTACATTCCTTGAAGTACCTTAAACAGGCAAAACAAGTGCTACATGTCCAGATCTACTGCTTAAGCTTCAGGACCAGATTTATACAGTCTGGAGATTTAAGACACAATCAACTTATTCTCTGTTGTAATTTCCTTATCTTAGAGAGTTTTGAACTCTGGGCAAAGGTTCTCAACCTATTAGTATGATTCCATTCATTCTCAGCTCAGGAATTAGCTTTATTCCAGGCCCTGGGGGTCAGGGTTTAACAGCCCTAGAAGTGAAGTTCAGCTGCCAATTGCTGAGGTTGGGACTCAGTGTTGCAGAGCTGTAGCCTGCAAACAGAAGATATCTCAGACACACTTTGTTTAAAGGCAAAGCATGTCCTCCTAATTGCAAACGTTCTGCAGATTAATTAAGGGAATCCATGTTTATTAGTATCCATAACCTTGTTTTGTTTTACAGTCACTACTGCAACATCAGATAAAAAAAGTGCTAAATACAATGCAAGCACCTCAGGCTTTTCTACTACTTCAATGACCACAGGATTAAATCAGCTGGTGTGGCAGAGTCTGAATTTCTCTCAGTTTTCCATCTTTCCCAACAACTCAAGTTTTCCACAATTCCAGGTAACATAAAAGAGCTCCAGATGTTGTGAGAAGAGAGGAGAACTCCTCCGGGCCTTGGGGCACTGCCTGCTGCCATTCTGACAGCTGCTTTCTGATTTGTAGGGTAGAGTAAGAACCCAGATTGCCATCCTGCTCCAGTAAGTGACATTAAGTGGCTTGGGGTCCATAAACAAAGCTTTAGCAGCACATCTAATGCCTTCCTCTTGGCTGGTTGTAAAGATATCCAAGATGATGTATGATAGACACAAATACTGGATGTTGACCTCTCTCAGCCTTCATCAGTTGCCATTTGTAACTGGTATTTACAAATATTTTACCTCGTGTTTACCAGGATTTTGACACCATGATTCATTACAAAGACATCAGGTGGCTCCCTGCTCCCAGCCTGGGGTGGCAGAACAGGACCTCACAGCAAAGAGAAAAAAGCCAAGATTTTGGCTTTAAGGGTAGGAAGAAGCCCAGTGCTCAAACTGAAAGAAACAAAGAAATGAATACTGGAAATGCCACGTAGCCATGGCTTTCTATGGGCTGTGCTCCCCTCGTTCCCTTTGATTCCACCTAAAAAAACCCCACAACAGAAGCAAAGCTTTGGTTCTCTAGCAGGGCTCAGTTCATCCCAGGGTCTCTGAGGTCTCAGTCATAGGAAGACAAAGCCTTTTGGCCAAAGCCAAGATACACATTTCTTACTAGCTGATTTCTTTGAGCAAAATGTTCCCATTCAAAGCTACACAAAAGTAATTACTGAACCAACTGGGACTGTTTTAAAAAACCATTCCTTGCGTGTGCTTCACAGGGTCCGTACCACCCGAGACCAGCGGCCCCATACCAAGCTCTGCACCCATCCTTTGGATGCTTTCCCAGGCAGGTGTGTGTGATGGCTATGAACAGGTTTTCATGTGCAGAACATGGATGCTGAGCACAAAAGGTCACTCAGAGCCACTGGGGATGTGCCCAGACTGACACTGGTGCCATGGCAAAAACAGCTTTGGGGACAAGATGCTGAACTGCTATAGGTTCAGGCTATAGCAGGCTGTAGGTTCAGGCTATATTAACCTGTATGGGTTAATACAGTTCACTGGAGCACTGTGTGCTCCCAATAGCTCTAACTGGAAATATTTATTGCCTATTTTCCAGTTTTGTATAAAAATCAGAGAGACCGTTGTGCATGGAAAAAGAATATTTTCAACAAGTCCACATCCCTTTCACAGCTTGTCAGTATTCCTGTCTGCTTTCTTTATAAATGCCCTTTTTTCCCCCTCCCCAGGTAGCTCCCTACAGCCCCCAGCAGGTTTTCCAGCCCCCTTTCAATCCTGCACTGAACTACATCACCCTGGTTCAGCCCGGGTACCCCTACAGGCAGAGGACTCCGACACAGCCCAGCAACCTCCCGGACCTGCCCCCAGTGCCAGGAGAGGGGATGCTCTACCCTTTCTCCTCTCCCTACGGGTATGGCAGGTTTGCTTTCTGTTTTTTCAGTATTTTAGTGACAGTTTGCTGGGTGATGTGAACCTGCACGGAGCTGAAGAGTTAAACAGGAGTTGGGTTTCCCAGTGACGTTCTTAGCATCTGAACAAAAGGTTTCCCCTAAGGTCTAAATTCAAAAATAATCTTGATGCAAACCCAGAGTAATTATTTGGGGGTGAATGAAGCTGAAGCACTGTGCTACAGTGGTCTCCTGCTCAATATGATGCATAAAAAGGATATAAACACTGAAGTTAGCAGAAAAGAAATGCTTCAGCGTTTGATAGAAACCAAAATATTTTGACACTGTTAGAATGAAATTAAAGGATTCATTTTGATACCTTTCTGTAAAATTGTTGTTAAAATCAACAAAATCCAGGGATATGGTAAAATAATCTCCAGAGATTCCAGTTCTATGTCTCATTTTCCTTTAAATGCTTATGGGGTAGACAGGAATAGCACGTACTTCCCCCTCAGATCACCTTCCCAGAAACCATATCACACATCAAATAAAAGCAGATAAATGCTTCTAAGAGCTCCATTATTAGGAAGAAAAAGAACTAATTTGGAAGTTAGATGTAACTTCCTGAAGCTTGACTAAATTTAATTTTTTATTTTAGGTTTAGTTCTTCTACACCTGGAGGAGCTGTGACTACTACCCTCAACTACTTTTCCAGCAAGAGCTATGTAAAATTCTAAGTTAATCCAGTTTTCTTATCCCAGTATTCAAAGAAAAACCTGCTATCTACTTTAAGTCCTAGGGTCCTTAATAGAGATTTCATGTTTTCCCCAAAGTGAACATTTCCATTTAGAATAATCCCCTCTGATTTATATGGTAAGAAACAGCTGCATGACAATTCATACGGATTTTTTTAGGATGACAGGAGGTGTTTTTTTGTTATGGAAGATGGAGAAAAATAATAAACATGTTTTATTTATGACAAATGCCTGAGCTATGCAGAATTAAGCATGGGTGAAATAAAGACAGTTGATAGAGAAGATTCCTGGCCACAGATTTCAGATTTAGTTAATTCTGGTTGCTTATTAAAAGACAGTAACACAAATACATTCAGTAGGGGTGGGAGAGCTCCAAGCAGGAGAAGTTCCTGTTATTACCTCAAACCCTAACCCTAATCCCAATGGTAATCTCATTTTTACTGCTAAAGCAGATCAAGTCATAAAGCTTGTGTTGAGAATCCCTTTTAACTGTTACTCCTTGGCTATTTGACTCGGGAGTTCCAAAGCTCTAACTTTGGAGAATGAGCCTTTGCTCCTGCAAAATAACTTCTGCATCCCCTGGAGCATCAGGGCAGCAAAGCCTCCTCCAGACACAGCATCTTTCCATTCACTGAGCCTTAGACTTGGGCCCAGACACACACCCAGATTGTTTTATGTACTGGGAGGAGAGAAAACATAATTCTCATAACTGAAAAAAAAAAAAAAAAATTTAAAAAATCAGCTGTTTCCTCCCTTTCATGCTGTTTAATGCAGACAGTACAGCTTAGCTGTGCAGACTTTGCTAAACTAGCAAAGAATTCACATAGATTATGTTTGCTCTTGTAAGGCTGACAATCTTAGTGATCCTTCAGGTGACATTTTGCACATTATAACTGGTTTACTCCTCTTTCCACACTGCATCAGCATCTATTTTCAGTTGCCCAGATGGCTGAGGTGATCCAGGGTAATTTATAATAGGAAATAGATGCCTTGGCAAGACGTGCTCACTGCCCCTTTTTTCTCTCCACATCCTGCTGTAGGCCAACATTTCAACTAAGGTCAATTAGACAAGCAATTAGGAACCTCTGGTGTTTCCACAAAGCATCAACATTCTTCACTCTCCTTGCCTGGTGGGTGACAGGTTGGTAACAAACCCAAAGTACAGCCAGGCAGCCAGGAGAAAGCAAAGCCAAAGCCCAGACATTACCCAGGGAGCTCAGTCCCAGTGCCCACCCGAGAAGGTCGGGGTTGGTTTGGGCACTCAGCTCTGTTCTGTCCCCCTTATTCTCCCTTTCTTTAAGCAGAACAGAAGCTTGGGGTTTTCTGCTGTTGGATTCGCTGGCTGTTTTTCCTCCAATATTCTTAATGCAATTAGCATAGCAAGATAAAGGAATCATCAAGTCCTTTTCCATTTTTCCTCCTTTATAAAAGGACTGATGACAAAATGGGAATCAGAATCTGTATTGAATTACATTTGCCACAAAAGAGTTCATTAAGTAATAGTACGTAATAAAAATTGTCTGTCAACTTGAAAGATAGACCAAATCCACTTAATGGAACAGCTGGGTATTTTCTGGAGCACTCTATAGCTCATAAACAGTCAATATGAGCAAGGAGAAAGCCTGAGACAAAGGGAAACAAACAGTTTCAGATATTAGCACATGAAGACAGTTTCAAGGCTCCTGATTTCCATGGGATCCAGTCTCTGCCCAGGGTACCCTGATTTCCTCCTCATACCAACAGTGGCCACAGCTCTTTTTGCCAGGAAAAGGATCAGGAGCCTCAGGGTTTACAGACCATGAGGTGCTTCAGCAACCTGTCCCACCCCACCAGGCCAAGTGGATGGGATGATGGGAATGGGTCCAAAGTCCTCTTTCCCATTTCCACACAGGGCTGAAGCTGCATGATCACATCTTCATGGAGAAGCATCACTGCTCCCAGACTTCCTAACCCGGGAATTCTGATGGAAAGGTGCTTCTGACTTAGCAAACCAAGCCTTAATGCCAGTCCTTGGCCCTCCCAAGCCACGCTGCCTTCCAACAGAAAATTTCCTCCCCTCCTGCATTCAGCTCTCTCACTCAGTAGCCCAAATCCACACAAACTGCACTGCTCCAGCTCAAGGGATTTGTCCCAAGGTCCTTGAGTCCCATTTGTGCCACTTTTAGTGTAAGAGTTGTACAGAAAAACCACAGAGACAGCTTGTTGGGATTAAAGTCACCCAGGACATGGCATTGCTCCAATCCTCTGGTGCTCTCACTTGCACGTTTTAACCCAACAGCTTCAGAAGAGCAACCCCTCTAAAAATGGGTCAGATTCATCTTCAGCTTGTTGACTCTTTACCATTATGGGATTTATTACAAGACACATTCCTATTGGTCCTCTTCTTCCACATATCTACAAACCTTTGGGACAGCAGATTTATACAATGAAGTCCCAGCAGACAGTGGATGTGGTGATGGTGGAGTCAGCCCTGGAGCTGCTTCCCCTTCCCCTAAAACTCCCACACAGCTCCTGTGCTACCACTGCAGTTTTCCCCCTCCCCCCTCCCAAGTCATTTAGCCCAGTTACCCAAAATTCTACAAAATGAGCTTGCATGGTTTCTGAGTCCATTAAGCTGAAAATAATGTGGGGAGGGGGATTGATTGAATAGCTATTAATCAAAGGATGGGTTTGAGTCTTGTGATGTCATAAACTGCAGAAATAGAGCTCAAGCAGTTTATTAAATTACAGGAACGCCAAGAAAAATAGATAGCTTTAATAATACATTTTTGCCTATCTGTTGTATTTTATGTGTAGCTTGCAGAAGAGAATTAAAAAGTTTGCTACCACATAAAATTGCCATTTAAAAGGGAAAAAATAAAATAGATTCTCTTGTTGATAGAGAATACCATTATTCCAGGCTAAAAAGTTTGTTCTCTTGCTAACGTTTGGGATTACTGCAGTTCAGAGCCTATGGCAGGGGAGAGGAAATCATTCCAAGGTAAGACATGGTCCTGAGCTTGAAAGCCCAAGTTGGCTCCAGGAGGGAAGGGTTCCAAAGAGAACCCCCAAATAGTGCTGATGAACTGGGTTGTTTTCCTGTGGGAACAGGGCTGACAAGAGCACTTAGCAGGGGATGTGAGCTGGGGTTCAAGCTGGGGTATGTCTGGCATGACAAGCAAAATTCTATTCTGAGCCCATACCCTTAGCAGTTGTGACACTTGCTTTACAAGGAGGAAATCTTTGAAATGTCCCAGTTCTGCTGGTTCCCACATCTCAAACCCCTTCAGGCTCTCAGCTGCCCTCTGCCAAGTGCCCCCCAAACTCTGCCTTGGACAGACAGACCCTGGGAAGCAGATTGCACTGTTGGGTTCTCTTGGTAGGGAGCAGACTCCAGTCACTGTTATTTATCAGCCTAACTACAGCTGCACAGGGGGTGTTTAAGCCATTTAAGAGCTAACTCCAACTGACAGAGCACCATGGTTAGGGATAGCCCAAGGTTAGGAGGGATGCACTTAGGAACCCATCCAAGCTGCTGTTATGGGAATTTAATCTGCTTTTCATATTCACCTCTCAGAACCATGGCTCTCCTCAGCTTTCCCAGATGCTTCTGCAAAAGCAGAGCTCATCAGAAGTGAAGTGGCTCATTGAACATGCACTCCCCTCTCACCTCTGGGAGCAGATTCTGTCTCCTGGGAGGAGGGAAGGATCCAGCTGAGGAAGTGAACAGTAGGAAGCAGTCTATATACATTTCAATGTTTCACACTCTGCTTTCCTCCTCTCTCTCTTTTTTTTTTTTTTTTTTTTTGGCATGGTCTGTGCAGCTCTCTGCTGCAGCACCCAGAGTGTGAGGCTGGGAGGGAGCCCCAGAGGTCAGTGAGTCCATCTGCAGGGAGGCTGGAGCAGCATCACAGCAAACATCTGGTTTATATCTGGGTGACCTGGGCAGAGCAAATCCTTCTATGGGCAAAGAGATCAAGGAGATGATTTATTGCACAGGAATTCATGGGGCATCTTAGCAAAAAGAAGACCAACTCTTCAGCCAAGCATCCCTTGCCAAGCCCTCACTGTCCAGATATCTTGTCCTTACACAGGGATTATTAAGACCAACTTCTACCTTATCTGTGCAGCTCCTGTAGGCCTGGGATCTGCTCATTTGTGGAACTTAATAAAAATAGGTTCATATTCTCCCCCAAGCATGTTACCAAAGGCTGCAATTAACTGGGGAACCTTGGTTTGGTTTTGATTTTTTTTTTTTTCTTTAAATTAAAAGGAAACTTGATGATTTTCTTAAACCATTAGGAATTAACAGTTCAGTGGTTTCCACGTGTATTTCCTACTGGATCTTTGCTAGCAGAAATTGTGGGGTTTTAACTCAAACCCTACTTTTCATACAGAATTTGGTATTACCAATGCAACTCTGATATTCTCACTTTCTCCAGTTCATTTGTTCAAACAAGCAGATAAATTTAGTGAACCTTACTGCCAGCTTCACTTCCCAACTCCTGGCCCATAAGGGGAGAATTTTATGGCAGCTTCTGGCAATAATGAGAAAGCATCACAAGTTTGTTGCTGCTGGTTATGATCTGACAGGGATTCAAATAAAGGAGGGGAGGAAAAAATACTTTTAATGCTGGTCACTGACATGGCCCAGTCCTCTGCACATCTTCAGACAGTGGCAGAGCACAGGGATGTGAAGATCCAGTGCAATTTCCCTGAATTTGTTCTGGCAGACACTGTTACATTACTCTTCCCCAGCCAGGAAAGTGCCTTTGTCACAAGTCTTTTTCAAGTCTTCAGCCAGCACACAAGTGCTTCAAACACAACCTCTGAAGTGACACAAACCTCTGCAGGCTGCAGAGAGGCCTTTGACCCTTTCTGCTCTTTATGCTTCTCTCCAGAGCCCTCTCACTGACTGATATTTCCTTGCTAAAGCTGCTCACACACAGATTTACTCCAGCACCAGCACCCAGGAGTTCCACCAGGTTGTACCCAGCTCCCACCTGAGTGTCTCAGCATCCCCTCCCCAGCACACCCAGGATCCACACCCAGGATCCACACTCAGGATCCATACTCAGGATTCCTTACAAAGCCTGGAACTGAACAACTGGAAACCAGAGCTATGGATGGTTTTACACAGACTGGTCCAGACTACAGATAATTCCTCCTCTTCTGCCCCTGCCTTGCAGAAAATCAGGGCCCAGGGGACACTGTATACAGCTCCCCCCCTGCCTTAATAAGGTATCTTGGATATTGCACAAGTCACTGATAAATGCCCCCTTGCTGCTGGGGCTGAGCTTCACCATTTGTACACTCCTGTATTCATCTTACTAGGAAATACAATATTCAGAGCATTTATTTCGCCCTTCCTTTCATTTGTATAAATATGTTGCTCTGCCATGTTCCCTAATTGCTGAACATCTGTTAGACTGAAGAGAAAATAAACACATTATGGCAAGAACAAACTGTAATACCCCTTTTAAAACGTGCAAATGTAGGAATGTTTTCTAGACTGGGCTGAGGATACCAAAGCCAAAAAGAGTAAAAGTCATGCAGCCTATTGAGTGAGAAGCCTTTGTCATCAAGACAATTAAAGCCACTTATTAAGTGAAACATTTAAGGGTATTTGCTGCCAGCTTAAGGTCAATCTGTGACCCTGGCTGTATGGGAAGCCAAAGCTCCCATCAATTCATGGTGACTCCAAGCAGCATTTTCCTTATTCCACAAACACTGGGAAGAAAGGAGCTACAAACCCAGCTGTATCCTACAGCACAACGTGTGTTAGGACTTTTTTGGCTTTCAGGTTAGAGATAGCTTTGGGCTTCAGTTTACAGCCTCGCTCAGACAAGTTTAGTGAACATGTCCAGAGAGAGATTATAAAGAGAAATCCTGATGTCTGGTCAGACCTTCCCATGAGAAGGAACCCAATAGCAAGAGGGAGTCTTAATGATTTCATTTTGCCTGCACAAGAACAGTCACTGCTACAACCTTTACTCCAACCTCATGCAAAGAAGAAAACCAAGCCTGATTTTATCTAAAATACTGTACAAGTCCCAAGGTGCCATCTGAAGCTGCTGTTTATCAGGTGTACATTTCAGTGTCAGTCTGACAGAGCTGACAATGCACACACATCTCAGTGTGTGATTTCATGGTCATTAACCATAGGCACAGAGGCCTGTAAACAAGATTTCATTTTTGTCAGCTTTTGTTTTTTAAATTACTTCTCTGCTACTGCTGTTCTTTGCTCCAGTCTCAGAAGCACACTAGTTACCAACAGGAGGTTAAATTGTGTGCAAATTAATTTATTGATTTCAGTATTTTCCCCTCCATATTTCGCAAGCTGAAGGCAAGCACTGACCAAGAAGTGTCTTGTAAAGGAGGGGGAGGGAAAATACATCACTTATGAAAGCTGTGCCGTCCCAAATCCTGCTCGTGGAGCCTGCTACTCCTAAACAAAGCCAGGAAGGTAACAGGAAAGAAGTGAATGTGACGTGAGCCACCCCATATGGTGTCAGCTTCAGACTCTGCACCTCCTATACTCTCCTATACTCTCAGCCATACATGACCCAACACCAGGGATAATATCAGCTGGAGCAGTCAAGTCCAGCTCCAGGAAAGCTGATTTGCTCCTTCCCTCCCCTGACAGCAGCAGCAGTGATGGACAGAATCATTTACCAGGGGATAGAGGACCAGGACACAAGGAAGCAGCTCCTCAGATTCCACTTGGAAACTGCAAGAAGTGTCAGAACTTCATTTGTAGAGGCACTCAAACATCACAAATGTGTATAAGGGGAAAAACATTTCAAATTGTCCTCAATCTTTGTCCTTCTTGCATGCCTGGGAGGAACACGGGGTGCAATTCACCTTCGGTTTACAAATGGCCACACAGTGGGGAGGGAAAAAAAATAATGAAGCATGAAATACAAACCCTGCATCTGAACTGAACCATTAAAGAGTAAAGGCAACACAGATGGATCCAGTGGAAAGCTCTTACCCAGGCTCAGAGCACACAGGCCCTGTTTAGAAGCCAGGGCCAAAGAACCCATCCCCAAAAGTCACCCCTCAGAAAGGGCAACAAAACACCAGAACTCTGCCCAGTGCTGCACTGGGGGCACAAGGTGGGAAGCACTGGAACAATTTGCAGCAGATTAGGAGTAAACTTCTGGCAACAAGAGAGGAGCAATTACAGGCTGGGATCTGGAGCCAGCTTTAACTCTCATTTGTTCCCGTGGAAATACAGAGCAACTTCAGGGAAATTACTGGGCTAATGCTGAAGAAAAATGCTCACAGCAGCCTGCAGAGTTCTGTGCCTGGGCACAGAGAAACACCCAGCCCAGTTTTTCATTGCTGCTCTTTTATAGCCATTTACTAATTTGCACAGGCTCCCAGCAAACCACTAAAATTGCTCTTTTGAAGATCTGCATTTTGTTTATCCTTTGTAGAATTACAACAAACACTAACAAGAACATTCCCAATCCTGCCAGCCAGGCTGCTCGGGGACAGCTTCTGCTGCCAGAACCTTCTGGTGTGACAGACAGACAGACAGACAGACACCCAAACCACTCCCAGCTGCTGCAGGGAATCTGGGAAAGCTGTCCCAGAAATCTTGGGATAGCTTTGTTCCAGTCAGGAAGTGTTCCTGTGTGCCCACATCTTGGTATCAGCAAACAGAAATTCCTACAAAGCAGAGAAATTCAGGGATGGAACGTGAGCTCTGCCCCAGCTCTGGAGGAGGAGATGGAGTTGGTTTTTTTGCAGGTGCTGTGGTCAAATGGGGTCCAGAAAGAGCAGGAGTTTTCTCTTTACAACAGCAGACAGTGGTTCAGGATGAAGGGAAGCTTAGGAGGATATTTGGATCAAACCTGGTGGGAAGGAACTGGCTTGGCCACAGGCACACTGGGAACAGGAGCAACCTCTGGCAAGCAGCCAAACCCTCAGCAGATCACAAGGTTTGGGGTTTTTTTTTTCCTTTTGTTTTATTGCTAGCAGGGATGGGACAAATGGGAAATTGGGAGGGTTACAGAGGCTGGTAACTCATGTGCTGTGGGCATCAGGAGTTTCCACAGATTTTGAAGTCCACAGAGCTGGGCACTTCCTCTGGATCCTTCCCCTTGGAATGGCTCTGGCATCACTCAGAAAGCTCTCACTTGGGTTAAGGCTCCCTCCATCTCCAACTATTACTTGGAAAGAGTCATCCTGGGCCAGGCAGCTCTTCTGTCACTGTCTCCATCCCTGTGGCTGGGAGCAGGCTTGGCCCAAAGCCATTCCACTGCCACAAAGCAAGCCCAAGGTGAGAGAATCCTGGAAAGCTGAGCTCAGAGCCATCCTGCAGGACTGTGGTTGTGTAAAATGGGGTATGAGGAGCTGAAGAGCCAGGTGCATGTTTTTATAAAAGCATATTGCTCATCTGAATTGGATCCAAAACTCCTCAGCTACTTTATATTTAAAAATGCAGCTTTCCATTCCTGTAGCAAATAGCACTGCCTGCCTTTCTGTACTGCCTGTTCTTGAAGGAGATGGGGTATCAGCTATCAATTGCAGGAGCAAGCATCTAATTTGACTTTGGCAGCAAGATGACAGTGTCTTGAATGCTAAATTACATCTGCAAAAAGGTCAAACCCCGTGGATACCTGAGCATTTACATAATTCAAACAGCTCATCATCAGTTGCCTCTTTTCAATATTTTTTTTTCAGCTACTCCAAGGCAATGATTTTGACATGACTTTCTGGAAAGTGACTTTTAGTGGGTAATGTTCTTGGGTTTGACCTTGTTTCTACAGTGTTAATTACCATCATTATCAACTGCTTGCATCTTCAGGAATTAAAAAAAGGCAATTAGTTGTAGGCATCAGCCCTCCCCTCCAATCAGTGCAATAAACCAGAAGCCCCTGCCCTGGCATTCGGTGTCCTGTAGTCCCCCATCCCCACCCAGACCCTCCTCATAAACCAACCTGGAGTTGTCCCACAGCCTGAGCACCTTTTCTGATACTGGGAACCAAGCCCAGAGCTGGGAGCTGTGGTGGAGCTCAGTGGTGTCCAGGAGGAAACTTCATTTCCCAGCTCTGCTGCTGATTTCCCAGGCAACTCCTACACATCCTAATGCAGGAAACCCTCAGGATAATGGCAAAGGTTTTCTGTCCCCTGGTCACAGCAAGGAGTAGAGTCAAGTCCCATCTCTGCCTGTCTGACTTTCTGAATGACAAAAACTTTGCCTCCCAGTGCCTCAGTTTCTTTTCTTTCCCCCGATTGAGCCAGGATGCTCAATCTGCACAACAGCCCAGGCTGAATTCCTTGGATATTCAGTTCTCCTAAGGGTGCCTCAGCCCTGCCAACCTGCCCAAGCCTTCCTCCTGGTTTATATTTTGCAGATGAGTTACAGCTTTGCAATTAATCTCCTTCCTTATAACTTTGTATGTCAATTACCATTATTATTTCAGGTAATTCCACTTTATAAGTGCTCCTAAAAGTGTGAAGAGCTGACTGCACTATTTCAGATGAAATCTCTGCTCAGGAAACTCAATGAGGGAGCAGAAAGTGCATGGCAGAGCCTTGAGAAGCTGACACAAAATTGTGCTGAGTGCTGAGCACTTCTCCTGCCCCGTGGCTCCTCAGCCCTGGTACCATCAGAGCAGCAGAACTCTGAGCTTGGTTCCTCCCAAGGCAGAGATCACCACTCACAGCCTCTTCTCTCCCATTTCTGGGAAAAAAAGAAAAAAAAAAAAAAAAAAAAAAAGCAAAAAGGAGAAAGTTGCCTCTGAGCAAATACATTCATTGCAGGGAAAGTTAAAACACCCCAAAATCTACACAACTTCAGCATCTCTGCCAGAGAAACCCAGACCCAGCTCCCTCCTCTATTACCCCTTGTCATGCAGCACTTGTTCCAGTGCCACCCAGTTAATTCCAGTGGTCTCTCTCATTACCAACCTCTCCCTTCCCAGCTCATTTCTCCACTTGAATTCTGCCTCTATCTGCGCTTCCAGGGTTGTTTTTTTTTCTTGTTTGAGCCCTGAAAGCATGATGGAAAGACATGTTTAGGGTTAATAAGGATCTCTATCAATAGAATATTCAATCAGTATGAATAACTATCACATCTCTCCCCACCCTTCTGACTGATGATAGCTAAATTACTTCTAAATATAGCTCTTAAAATCTGCATTAATCCTGTCTGCTTCAAACCTGTTGGGTTTATTGACAGCACGAAGACACAAGCCAAGCACCTGCATGGAACACAACCTTAGAAAATGGGAAATAAAAGCAATCCAGATAAAACACAACTTCCATTAACCTTATCTTTTTGGCTTCACGTCTCCTCTGAAAGCTGGGACTCCCACCAAATACTCATTTCTTTGGGGACAGCTCACTAGACAACTGTTCAACAGTGTCACTGCCATTCCCATTGTATTCCCATTCCCATTCCCATTGTATTACACCCCAGCCTGGAGAAAGACAACCCCAGGAAGAGCTTTCAGACTGGAGCAGCAGGAAAATCCGGAGCCTCCAGAGTGTTCCTGTGGATACAGATCCGGAGTCAGCCCCGTTTTGCTCTGGTGTAAATTAGAAATAACTCCATTAACTCCTGGAGTTACAAAGCAAGGGGGAAACAAGGCCCTGCTCTAAGGACACCCTACCCATCCCATTGGGTTAATGCTCCTTGCTGCTGGCTCTGGGCTCTTGGCCATCTGGAGTAATTGGCTCTCAGAAACTGCAGCTCTCTGCTTCCAAATGACATTTTTATCAATATCTGTCTGTTTACAGGTGTCTGTCATAACCTTCAAATGCACTTAAATAACTCGTTCATCCAAGCAGGGAACATATGCTGGGAAGATTCATCAAGCAAATGCACAACAAATGAGCAGTTAAAGTTTTTGCCTTAAAAAAAAAAAAAATAAAGTTAATGGAAGCTCCTCTTCTGGCCTGAAGTGGGGCAGTGGGGGCTGCACAGCAAAGTCCTCACAGCTCAGCAAGAGGGGCTGGGGAAGCAAACACCCACCCCTAATGTTTTGGGGTATTTTTCATTATTTACTGCAGGAGTGGTTATGAAAGTATTTTAAAAGGAAAAGAAAAATCCAGCTTCCTAGAGATTTCACTGTTTCTTTACAAAACTCTGTGGTTTTTAGTTCACAGCTGCTGCTTCACTACCTGTGAACTCTGCAGCTCAGTCCCTCACTGCAAGGTGAGGCTGAACAGGGACCTCTCTTCAATACCAAACCTCAGCACTTCTCCTCTTCTGGATTCCAGTATGCAAAGATAAACCCATCAAAATCCAAAGCCTCTCCTGAACCAGAGAGGCTCCAACCTGCTGGTCCTCGTCCTGATCCAAGATCTCATCACCCAATCTCCTGCTCATCCTGCTGGATGATTCCAGCTGCTCACTCCTAAGCACTCACAGGAACAGGGATTCTGACCTCCTGGGTTGTGCAATCCCAATTTCTTGTAAGCCTCAGTCCAACTAGCAAGGGCTTTTCAGCAAATTTGTGACACTGTGACTACATAGAAAATAAACAGGAGAAAAAGCCTGTATGTACAGCTGACTGTGCTGCTTTATTGGAAGCTTCAGCTCCTGTAATCAAATTATTACTGCTTCCCCAGAGCACAACAACACAGAGCAACTCCTCCCAAGCAAGAGATGCTAAGAGTTAAAGGGCTCAAAAGCACCCAAGCCAAATTCAGGTACAAATTGAGGAATTCTCATGCTGCTGGAAGGAGCAGGGGGAATCCCAGCTCTGGGATTGACATTGGAACCTCCCAGAGCACAAACAAAATGCAACTGCCACGTTTGGCACCACCGTGGGCCATGCTCTGAAGTGCCAGCTTCAGGCACCATCCTGCTGCCAAGCCCACTCAGCAGAGCACATGGTAACTGAAAAAAAAAAAAAAAAAAAAAAAAAAAAAAACTAAGAATGGCCCCATCTTCAAAATGCTGACACCTCAAACATTCCAGCCTCCACAAACTCATTTCTATTTATTTTGCCTTGCTAATGGCCTAACAAATTAGAGAGAGGCTCATGTGTGTCAGATTAAAGCTCTGTGATAACATATTTAATGGTTTACTTTAATATTAAATTTAATTAGGAGAGTGAGGAGATGGTTAGAGGAGAGGACTGAAACCTGGGAAGTGTCACCAGCAGCTCCTTTCCAACATCTGGGTTGGAATGGCTCTCAGCCAGATGAGAAATTACTCCAACAAGAGGGACAACCCATGCATGTGAGGCCCATCTGCTCCTGCCTACCCCCAGCCAGGAGCTCTGAGAGGTTCTGTCACTTCCCACTTTGCTCCAAGCAGCTCCAAGGGGCACTCAGAGGGCTGGGGGCTCAGGAAGAAGACAGCCACCCCCTGATCTCTGTCTCTCAAGCTTTCAAAGTGGATACCAGCTGCTGGGTGACTTGCAGGAGACAGAAAGCTCCAGGTTTGTGGAGCTCCAGCTCAGTGGGGAGGATGCATCCAGAGTTCATGACCCTCTGAGCTGGGACAAGCAGGGTGAAGTGACATCCCTGAACACCCCCCAGGGAACAGAGACGATGAAAAGAGCCTTTACAAAATGCTCTGCCAGAGGTCCCTGCAGCAGCAGGGATGCAGCACTGATGCCACTCCAGAAGGGCTCCTCTCCAGAGGTCCCCAAGCCCTGCAGTCTTTACACAGCACTGGCAGATGTGTCCTGGGGACCCCCCTCCTGCCTCTCTGCAGCCAGGTAGCTGCTCCAGGAGAACAGCAGCTCCCCAGCACCTCCTGTCCTTCACACTTGCTCAACACCAGGTTGTGTAGCTCCAGGGCATCCTCTCTGATCTGAAGGACTGCAAGGTCCTGTCCTGCGGGGCACTTGGAGCTCCTGTAAATCAGCCCCTGCCATTGGCATCAGGAAAACAGATACAAAGCTTTCTGTGGGTTACCAGATGCTGCTTGAGCAGCTCAGGTCTCAGTGTGCAGATGCTGCTGCACTCAGGCCCCTTGCTCAGGGAGGGAGCTGATGCCATCCAGTAACTGGTACACACCAACCAACTGGGAGCTCACTGGGAGGCTGTGGTCCCTGCACTCAGCATAACTGAGATCTGAGATCTGCCCCTGACAGCTGGGGCAGTCTGGTCACCCCCAAGCAGAAATGAGAAGAAAGAAGGCTCAGAAGCCCAACACAGACCCCAGGGCTCCAAGGCTTCTGCTCTGACTGGGACCACATTGTGCACCAGGTTCCCCATCTCTCCTTTTGAAGAAGTGTCCCCACTGTGATTCTCTTTCAAATGCCCCTCGTGTCCCCAGTCCATATGAAAAACCAGAACTTCCATTAATAGCAGTTGCATTACTTTACATTGCATACTACATTTCTACAGAACACTTTGTCCAAGGATTACAGACTTTCCAAGACTTAATCAAGCTGTGGAACACCCCCCTCTCCATAAGGTGCATTAAGTTCTGTCAGCACTTCTAGACCAACACATAATTTTATAGCAGTTATTAATTGGCTGAAGTTTTCAGGTTCCTTGCCCAAGGAAAGATTTAGTTCCTGTGTTTCAAGCACAGAGCTTAAAGCCAGGATTTTGGGGACTTCTGGTTTTAGGTTGTGCCATTGATTTGCCTTCCTGACATTAAAGATGTAATTACTGCTCCTCCAGCCAGCTGCTCCCTTGGGGTGGCAGAAACCTTGAGCAGATACCCAGGAGATTTAAATGGGTACCCAAGAAGAATTGGCAGTGGCCTTATTATAGCCTCATGTCTGAAATTAATTGTCCAGGAATAACTTTTCCTCTGGAAGGTCTGACAATGTCACAACCCTTTTTTACCCTCTATAGAGAGCAGTGGGGTTTTTGGAGTGAACACTGCAGGAAACAGACACTTCTATTTTTGTCTCCATTGCAAGAGGAGCAAGCAGATCACATCATTTTCAGACTTGCAAGGAAAGTCAAGTGAAGTGGAGTCCAGACCTCCCGGGGTCTGTGCTAAAATGACTGCAAAAGAGTTGTGAGAGCAGAGGGCACAACTATTGGCATCTGGACCTGATGGGGGCTGGAAAGAGAGTACTAAACAGCTGGAAAAGGGGCTGCCTAGAAAAAAAGGAAAAAGAAAAAACCTCACCCACTGAGATAAAGAGCACCCTGTGCAGAACAAACCTCCCTCGCCCTTAATTTAACTTGGGTTGGAGAGGACACCACAGAATAAATGGTTTTGTGTCAGAGCATCACCAAAGGGAAGCAGGCTGGGGGCAGGAGTGAAGTCCCTGCTTTCTTCTGACCCCAAACAGACTCCCCCTTCCTACATAACCTTGTGCTCAGCATCTCACTGCCAAGATGAAGAGATGCTACACTGCTGGGAAGAAAAGGGTTCTGAGGGCAGAGCTTAAAAATAAATCAACTTTTGTGTTGTTTTGGAAGTAATCTATGAAAAAAATTTGGTCATAAAAGGCATTGTATAAATTGAGTCACTATTATTGTTTGACAATAAAAAAAAACAAGCAGTGTTCTTGGGTTTGCTTGGAATAAAACCATTTTGCAGATGTCTTCAGACAGGATTTTTATGCTTTCCGCATCTTAATTTTCCCTTTTAGCTTTTTATTACATTTAAATTAAAATTATGCCTGTAAGCAGTCAAGGGCAACTTTTAACAAGTCTATTGTTGCTGAACTTTTCACTTCTCTATCACCTTTGCTCAGGGGCCTGTAAACAAAATTTACCCCTTTTCTGATACCCATTCTCTGCAGAAGCTGGGATGCTTCTCCTTGGCTCTGTGCTTCCCAAGAATCCCCTTCCCATGGCACATTACAGCTCTAATTACACTTCACAACAGAAGAGCTAAAGCTGAAGCTCTGCTGCATATTTATCCAGAACAATACTCTTAAGGAAACAAACTCTATCCCAAAAAGACAGAAGGCAAGGAGGGACATTTCTGTTGATAAATAAAACCAGAACAACAAAACAAACAAACAAACAAACCCCAAACCAATAAAACAAAACCAAAAAGCCCCAAACCAAACCCCACTACCTCTTTCCAGTGCAGAATTTTAGCCTAAATAAATGGTCCTGGAAAAGGGAAAGGTTTCCTAAAAGTGTGTTATTATGTTTAAACAAGAATTTGGCCAGGAGGTTTGGTTACTACTGGAGGAGAGCAAACCAACCCCCATCAGCCTCTTTTTCCTCTAAGCACAACTGCTGCCAGCAGCAACACTTAACCCATTTGCTACTGATTTACCCTGCCTGAAAACCAGAACCAGGGACAAGGGGTAAGACAATGTCCTGACAATAAATGGGACCACCTCACCAGAGGGGTTATGGGCAGACCAAGCTTTCCTAAGCTTGATGAGCTCAGAAATTCCCAACTGAGGATAACCCCTCCCTGGCTGACAGCAGCTGGGGCAATATCAGACATTCAGCTGGAAATCTGCTCCCTGGCTGAGCAGCCTCTCCCCTATCCCCTCCTCTGGGACACCAGAAAGCAGATTCCTTCTCTGAGTATTGCTTTGAAGTGGCCCGAGTACAATTGTTTAGCAACACCTTTAAAATGAAAGCTGCATCTAAATAACCAAAGCACACTAAGAAAAACCAATGGGAAACCCCCCCCCCCAGACCTTGCCTGCTTGCTCCTGCACCTTTGGGTTTTCCAGGTCCTTCCTTGCAATGGGGGCAGCTGGAATTGCTGGAGGCCCAATTAATGTGGGATGTTAAGCAGGGGATCAGCACACCTGCTCTCTAATAAAGATTTTACTTCTGTTGCTGTATTTGTTCTTGTTTCACTCCACCTAAAGTAAATGCTATGCAGGCTCAAAGCTGCTCTTTGCTTATGGGGAAAGAGCAAGAGCCCCAAGGTACATCCAAAGCACAGAATTAGGTAAATAATTAAGTTACCTCATGTACTCCCAGTTAATTCCCATGTCTGGATTCAGTTCCTGTTTTCCTATGTCTTGTTGAATTAGCTGGAACTTCTGCATTATGGCAATCTTCAAACTGTTTAGGGGTTCTCTTGATTAAGGAAGCTTCCTGGGATGGGTTCTCCCAGGACCAACACAAAGCAGGAGGAAGAGCTGATTTTGGGTACTGAGCTCTCTTGTTTTCTGCAGAGGCAGAGCCAGGTCTGGGGAGCTGCAAACACCTCAGTCCCAAGGACAGGCTCCATCTAACAGGAGGCTCCCACAGCCCTCTGGAAGCAGCCTCAGCACCTGCAGACACAGGAGAGCAGGGAAGCTGTTAAATACACTGGAGGCTGAGTGACAAACCTCACTCCTCTGCCATCAGAGGGAGGGGAATTCTGCTTTTCTGGACTCAGCTGAACAGGCAAATGAATCAAAACCTTTCCCAGCTACTCCGAGGCAGAGCCCCCACAAAGCAGTTTTTAAATGTGCAACACCTTTTTTCAAGATGCCATTAGGATTTTCATTAGAAAATGTTTCTACACTACAAGAGTCCTTTTGAAAATTTTCACGCACAGTTGTAAACTGAATACCACAGACACCCCTGGAGCAAAAACCAAAGTACACATCTTAGATACAGAACAGGGAGAATTCAACATATCCTGAAGAAACATAGTGCTGGTAAACCTGTGATTTTAGCCATAAGAAATAACCAGCAGATGTTGAGGCACAGCTTGAACAGAGTGAGATTCCCCATATGGCTTCAAACCCATCTTATTTGCATGTTTCCATGCAAGCTGAAAGGTTTTAGGGACTGTTATCCAGGTGTATTGAGCCACCAACCTCTGTACATGGGATGAAGTAGTGACCTGCAGTAAAAATACAATGTGAGCAAGTTCCTCACAGTTTTCAGACCCTTCTACTGCCTGTCCCATTTACTCTCATGCTTCCCAGCTGAAATCCCACTTCCAGGCATTCCAGCTGTCCCTGTGAAGCTGCTTTGGAGATAAAACCCAAATGCCCAGGTGGGATAATGCTGCCCTGAGCTTTTCCCCTCTCTGTGGGATTCCTGTAACTTCTCTGGGAGCTGAACATGAATGAAAGTCTGAACAGCCTGGTGAATAGGAAATGTGCTGCTGCGTGGGATGTTTTTAGCACTCTGCATCAGGGATTAGAGGCACAATTCCTGTTGCCATAGCTTTCATCCCTCTGAGACCTAAACGTGTCACATAAACTGAATGAGGTACACAAGCAAAGCAGGGGGGGAGAGAGAGGGTTGCAACAAAGGAGGGAGCCATGGGCAAAGCAGGAATCCTTTCTTTTAGTTTCAGCTTCACGATTCAACATTTCTGTTGACAATAATTTTCAGCTGTAAACAGCAAGATAACAAGTGGGAGGGAGTTAAAGCTGAGCTCAGGATGATTGGCATTCCTTGCACTCACTAGGCAAGCCTGCTTCAAAGACCTGCATGCTCATTATGGAATTTTATGAGCACTGACAGCCTTCCCAAAGGAGATTCCAAAACCAGAACAGATCAACAATCCCTCTCAGTCTCCTCCTGCAGTGGTCAGTGCCCGAGTCTGGGTAGCAAAGAGAATTGTTCCTGATTCCCATCCTGATTCCCAGCATCCCCAGTGCTCCCTCCTGGAGGTGGTGACAATAAATAGGAAGGGGTCTGCAGGAGCTGCTTTGTTTTGTTTCCATCCTCTGTGAAAGATAAAGAGGGGAAAGTTGGGTTCCAGTCAAGGAGGCTTCCTTGGGAGCCTGGCAGATGAGTAACAAATTGTTCCCTTTGGCAGTGCTTGTGCCAACCAGCACTTGGGTTGTTAAAGAAGCAGCTGCTCAGTGCTGGTGTTCTGGGTGGCTTTGGGTTTGCTTGGAATGAGAAGTCAGCCACAAAAAGAAAACACAAACCAAACCAAACAAACAAACAAAAAACCACAAACAAGCAAACAAACAAAAAAACAACAACAACAAGACCAAAACAAAAGAAAAAAGAAAAAAAAAAAAAAAAAAAGAAGGCAAAGCCACAGTAATGGGAGGGAGAACCTGAAGGAAACAATCCCAGTGCCTCTGGGTAAGTGGAATAGCTGTGAGGAAAGGGAAGGGCAGGATTTATTTCTTGTCTGCTGCTTGTGTCACTGCTGGCCTCAGTGGCCTCTCACCTGGCTGCAGACAAATTGTCCAATTGACCATCCTTCTATTTCAGCAGAATTCCCTGGGTTGGGTTCTCAGCTTTTCTGCACAGTCTGAGACAAACCCGTGAGGGTTCATCTGAGATGGTGGTGGGAGAGCTCCAGGATTTGTTCCTCCCCATCTGTGATCCATTTGTATTTTTCATGCAATTTCCTAATTTGGCTTCATCTAGCCTTGGGTTCCCTCCCTATCAGAGTATTTAATTGAAATAAAATAAGTACAACACCTGTTACATTTGGGCTCAGTGCTCACCCAGGGTCTCTGCCCCAGTGTAAATAACAACAGCTTCAAGTTGTGTTTTTGAGTGATGTGCTTTACACTTCTGTAACACGCATGAGTGAGCAGGGATGAATTACAGGTTGTTTTTCTGGTGCAAGAAATGCCAGTCCTGTGGGGCAATTCAGTTTTTAATAAGGTGGTGGATGAAGGAAATGTCAGGATGTTAACCTGCATATTCAGGCTCCTCTGTATCCTGAGCAAATGGGCTCTGATTTGCTGCTCTGGCTCAGAGTCATGTTCTGACCTGGCAGGTCTGGAGGGAATGCCAAGGTTCCTGTGCTGGTAGGGTCTGAGCTCTGCCTTATTTCCATCTCCTGATTCTCCTGGAGATGTTTGTGGTGCCTGGACACCCTTGCTTAGATCCTTCCCATGCTCTGAACATGGAGCAGAGCATCCCAGCCTTCCCCAGCCCCTCCTGACCAGAGGTGCCCTTTGCCCATCACCTTCCCTCCTGCTCTCAGCACAAAGCTCTGGCTGTGGGGATGGGGAAACCTGAATCCCATTCCAGTCCTCCCCAGACCCTTGCTCAGCTGAGCAGTCACCATCCCCTGGCCTCACGGAATATTTGCTTTTCCCTTCACTGCAGCTTCAGTTTCAGATACAGGTGACAAAAAAAGAAGCTGCACCACGTGCATATTTACACCTTGTTCTCCTTTCAGCTTCACTCCCGGTGCCTCTTGTGCCTGAAATAAATGCAGGGAAGGGAGGTGATAATAGAGGTAGTGATTAACCAGCCCTGGGTGATTGACTGGGAGGAACAGCCATGCTGGTGAGAAGCTTCCCCCACCTCTCTTTTCCGAACCAGGTATTTTTCAAGTTCACATCAATTACTTGTCTTTCCAACTGGATAAACTTGAATGAGAAGGTTTTCTGTAACCTGCTGACAGGATCCTGGAGCCCTTTTTGTTAGCTCCCCCTGATGCAATCTGAATTGGGTATTTGCAGGAAAGAAATGTAGCGTGGAGCTTGAGAAGGTTAAAAAACAAAAGGAAAGGAAGGGGAGGAACTGAGACAGATGTGCAGGGGATGTGTTGTGCTCTGGGTGTGTGTGCAGGTACAGATGTGGTGCTGACAAGCTGTGTGGGAGGCACCAACACTTCCTTCACCAGAAGCTGTGGTTCAGATGGTATTTGCCAGCTGTGCTGCCAACTTTTCCAGGCTTTCACCACTCTGTAGAAACCTCTGGGAGAGCTGCACAAGTCCTGTGTTCATCTCCTGATGGCTGTAAGCAGCAGCAGACACCTCTACTCTCTGAACATTTGCATAACTCCACAGCAAATAAAATTTCCTACCTTAAAGGAGCTTATTACTGAGATGGATGGGAGTTTAATTAGGTTTTTGTAACCAGACAGCTCTGTTTGTAATTTCCCTGTGCTTTATGCACTGAGCTCTTGCCACTCCAGCACTATCAAACTTTGTGGGAGGTGTTTTGCACATAACCATTTCTGTTTTCTTTTATTAAACATTCTGTGTCTGCTTTTGTGCTGGGAAGTTTTGACTTGCAGAGTGGTGCAGAGTAAACTCTGGCAGTGATGGGCAAATAGTGTTTGGCTCACAGTCCCTTTTGACTGTGTCATGGGCGTGTGCATTACCATTGAGGCAAGACACAGGAAAACAAAGGTTTTGCCATGGATGTGGTCTTAAACAGGATTGATTTAAAATACAAATAGAGATGAATGCACTGGAAGGAGAGAGATTGCTGTTGAAACAATAATCTGGACAGGACAGAACCAGGATTAAATGTCCAGGTCTGCTGCCATGTTCCTGGGAAACCTTGTTCTGCATTACTGTGTCTGTGCCCAGCTTTCTCCTCTCTGGAGCAGGACTGAGATTTGGCTCTTGCCGTGTGTTGAGCACAATCCATGGAGTTCCATGGAAAATGGCTCTTGTCAAAATGACCTGTTTTAGTTGTCTGAGGTTATAAATTTGGTTGGCAGTGGTAACAGCAGAGCTATAAAAAGCTGAAGCTATTTTGAGGTGTTTGGCTGTAAGTGATGTGATACTGGGATTAAAAGTTGGTTGAATACACCACAGAGAACACGCAGGAAATGGTTGAGAACTTTGGGATGGGGATTTTATTTTCTCAGTGCAATTCCACAAAAAAAATTGATATCAAGGCTAAAACTTTAGGGAACACCATCTGATAGCTTTATGCTGGCCTGAGGCACTGACAGGGAGGTTGGCAGTGGGCTTGTTTGTAACATGGTTTGGGGTTTTTTTCAAAATAAGATCCAAACCTGTCTGCAGTGAGTGCATCCTCTTGAAGGGGAGCAGGCTGAGTGTTTGAAGGACCAGGAGAAGGAGTCTGGTGCATGATCAGAGCTCTGCAGATAACCCTGGTGGGCACTGCTGCCTCTCCCTGAGCTCCATCAGGGGATACAACAGAGCTGGAGGTAGGAGAACAGAAACCTTGTGAAGTTAAAAGCCTGACAAAGTGTTGCTACACCAGCTTACCAGTGCACGAGGGATTTCCCATAACATTAAACTTTAACAGGAGGGATTTGGGGACTGGTGTGCTCCTAGTAAATACTCGGAGTGGTGTTTGCTGCCAAGGCTTTTGGGAGCCTGAGTGATGCAGGAGTCCCTGGGTCTCCTGGAGCAGCTGGAGAGGCTGTGACTGGGGAACAATCCCTAAAACCCCCATCCCAGGCAGCCTGGAGCAGATGGAAAATGCACATCCAGTCACCATGTGCAGGTGACACTGGATGAAGTTAACACCTGGGACACAGCTGTCTGCAGGATGCTTCCCCCTCTCAGCTGCTTGATGTGGCTCTTCCTCGAGTTTCTTCTTCACAGCCTCTTGTGGTCAGAGCTTTCAATGTGAGGAGGACACATTCACTTGCACCAGCCTTGGTCTGGATACTGGGAGCTGGTAAAAAGTTTGTTCCTTTTGGGGTTCAGAAGGGCAACTCTGTGCCTGGTGATCAGGGAAAAGCCTGTGGAGTCACCCAGCTTGTGGAGCTGTGAAAAAGTTGGGAAAAGGATGTCCCAGTAGGTGTTTGGCCAAGCTCTTGTGTTCCCATGTAGGACTGAAAAGCTGCTCAGCAGAATTAATTATGCTTGGTAGGGCTGACATGGTGACTTCTGCAGTGCTGAACAAATACCAGGGAGACTTTAATTTCCTCCCACAATTATTTGTTTATGATACTACAAAACTTGATCCGGGTTTGTTTATACCCAAGGAGCTCAAGTAGAGCAAGAACATCAGCAGCAATCAGGAAAACAGCAGCAGCTTGGGCTGCCAAAGTTTCACTCCGATATCCTCTGGACTTCATAAGGGCTGGAAGCAAATCCCTTGGTAGCTGAAATTCTTTGCAATAGGATTTTTCTATTCTGTTTCCTCAGGGTTGTTCCCAGTGTCTTGGTTTACTGCGAATTCTTAGTTGCAATTGGAAACACAAACGGATTAATGGATTGAAACTAATCCTCAAAGTGTTACTGAAGCTTCAGATTTTTTCTCTATGATGCCACCCAAGCCTTGCAAACCTCTCCATTGCCTGAGTGTTGGTTTCTGTTACACTGAGTCTCAACAACCTCCCATGGAGCTGCTGCTTTGCTCTTTGCAGGCTGTAGTGAGCTGAAACATTTTGCAGTGGTTGCATTCAGATCCATCCTCCCCTCTTCTCCCAGGGCTTATCAGAACAGCAGAGGAATTGTCAGAGATCCCAGAGAGGAAGAGATGAACATCAGCACTGACATTCCGAGGGAGAAATGGGAGGTGGGAAGGCAGGGAGCCCTTGAAGAATTTTGGGTGTCTGTTGGGTTTGCTTTGCTTTTGGTCTTCCCACCCTTCTTGCATTTTTAATTTGAAAAATCAGCAGAAAGGAGCTGAGAGGTGACTGGTGAGAGGGCTGATTCCACTCCTGGCATCACCTGAAATCACTGGGGCTGTGCTAACAAACTGCAGCTGGGTGATGTCTTCAGGCTCAGAGAGGAAGGAAAACTTGGGGCATCAAGAAGAGAATCCATGCAGGGAAAGGGAAAGTCGTGGGAGGTTGCAGGCCTGGATGTTTTCCCTCAGGCTCTGTGTTGCATGAGGCACTGGAGCTGTTTCTGAGTGCAGAGGGTGCTTCTCCAGGCATTCCCAGCCCAGGCATTCCCAGCCCAGGCATTCCCAGCCCAGGCATTCCCAGCCCACTCCAGTGTCTGCATTTGCTTCCTCCCACACTTGCTGTGTGGTGTGGGTAGGATGCCCCGAGGAGGAAAACACAAGATGAAAAACACATGAAAAATTCAAGGATTTTTTTTATTAATAATAACAAAACCCCATGTGCTTTCATTGTTACAGGAACCACACAGTTGCATCAGCTCCAAGATGTGCAGGTGGAAATGTTGGGTTTCTCTGGTGGGTGTCAGACTCAAATCCTTCTCCAAAGGGGAGGCTGCAGTGTAGGGAAGAGTGGTGCAATGGCTTAGAGGTTTGGGAGCCCATACATTGAGTGTCAGTCTCTTGCCACGTGTAAATCCATGCCTAGGGAATGCTGGAACTGCATTCCTGCCCAGTATGGAGCAGAGTGATGTGTTCACTCCTGGTGTGAAGGGCTGAGGACATCACAAGGTGTGCAGAGAAGGTGTTTGAGTCTCTCCACAATATTCAGATATTTTCTGCCCAGCCACATGAACCAAACTTTTGCCTCTTCTGAATGAGGGTGGAGGGAAGAATGTCTGGGCTAAATTGTGCAGGATGTGGAAGGTCAAGAGCATCTGAAACTGAGTGATGGGAGAGGCTGCCATGAAATCCAGAGGAGTTCCTTTGCTTTGGTGTGGGAATCGATGTTCTGCAAGGAGCCAGATTCCCTGCTTGTAAATCAGTTCAGCTTGTAATATCTGTCAAGTGTTTGGGGACACCTGATGCTGTATAAATGTCAGTTGTTATTACAGTTTCTTGCTTGGTTTATTGATTTCTCCCCTGCTGTTCTCACTGGGATGGAGTGATTTGAGGTCTTTGGTGGATCAGCTCTTGCTCCTCCAGTTTTGTCTTTTGTGCTCCATACTTGAAGCCCCTTCCCCTGAAGCTCAGGGCAGCCACATGGCCCCTACCCAGCTTTCCCTCCTGGGGTTTTTTTCATCCCTTCAGCCCAGTGGGTTAAATGATGCCCAGCTCCTGAGTAAACACTCTCTGGGGTACAGAATATCTGCTGTGATCCCTCTTGTGATGTTCTGTGGACTTTGTGTCCTGCTTCTCCCCCAGTGCACACATCCACACCCACTTACCCTTTATCCTATAGATTCTGCTTTTATTTGAATGAAAATATGTTCAGCTCTGTTATTTTACTCTGAAGGACGAAGTTATCATTCTATCTTCTAGCAAATGTATTGCCCTAACCTTTCAGAGATCAGCTGTGAGATATGAACCTTTGACAGGATCTGATCTCCCTGCAGCATTTTAGATTAGCACTCAAAGTAGCTTCAGTTAAGAGGGAGAAAAAATAAATATATTTTTCTCCCATTCCCCTCCCAATTGCAGGAAGTCTTCCCTGCCCCCCTTTCCCTACTGCTATCACATCAAGAAACTTCCTTCACGACCCTGGAAAATGTTGAGCTTTTGAGGGGAAAAGGGTTTTTGTTTCCCTAAATCAGCTGCAGGACTTCCTGGGTGCAGATGAAGCTGCTGAAGTTATCAGGGCAGGTGTCGTGCTGCTTTTCACGGACATTTGCTCCCTGAACCTTTCCTGTCTTTCCCAAGCTCCGTGGGGGCTTCTGAGTGCCTGGTTTTTATCTACTGGCCATGTCAGTAAAAGTTGGTTTAAGTGGTATTTATGTGCATGTTTTTTGGGTTTCCTGTGAGCAAGTCTGTCTGTCAGAAGTGTTCCTAGCAGTAGTAAGGGACTCCTCAGCTGTGTATGGGAAGCAGCAGGGGATGGTGATTTGTAGAGCTGAAGGTCTGGCTTGCTCTTCCCTTTCATTAGTGCCAGGAATTCGCTTGGAATCCATCCTTGAGTCAACACGTTGGAAACACAGCACGAGAGAGACTTCAGGTCCAAAAAACTCGAGGTCTGCAGTGGAGCTGGAGGTGGCTGCAGCTTGGATCTCCTCTGCTTGCAGTTGCTTTGCTGAAGGGGGGGTGCAGCTGGGAGAATTGCCCTGAATATCAGCCAGGGAGATCCAAACACCAGAACCAAACCCTAACCCACTGGCCAATTTAAAGCTCCTGTGGGATGTGACAGCTCCAGCTGCAGCAGTGTCAGACTGTGCCATGCAGACCTGACAGGTTGTGCTTGGAATTGTAAATACAGGTGTGTGTATGACCAGGACAGAAGCAGGAGCAGCACTGCCACCTCCCAGCTCTCAGGTCAGCATCCTGCCTGCAGCATCTGCACTGCATCTGTGCTTCCTGAATGGTTCTGACAGAGCAGAAAGGGCATTGTGGTTCCTCTCTGCTTGGCAAGGAACTTGGATACCAGCGTGGGGGGGACAGGAAAGAGGAGTCATGATCACTTAAATGTGTGTGAGAGATTTTTATGGGTTTCTCTCCCTTTTTTGTATGAATTTGGAGCAAGGGGCAATAAACTGGAGAATTTTTATATCTTGTGCAAAAGCTGACATTGCTAAAATCCCACATTATTGCAAGCTGCCATAAAAAAGCTCTTCAAAGAGACACAGCTGGACTCTGAATGTGGAAGCAAAGTGATTACCAGAAGCCATCAGCCAGGATTGGGAGAGCTGTAGGAAAGTCAGGAACTTATTAGCAGGAGTTTCTGGATTATCTGGTTTCCTAAAGAGATTCCCTCCCCTCCTGCTCGAGTAAACAGGGCAACAGATTGTCATCCCTTTAATGGTCCCTGCTCAAAGTCCTGGTGTCTGAACAGGGTGAGGATAGGTCTAAAAAATGCCAAAGGGCTTTTGAAATTGTTCCAGAGGATTCTTTTATTTATGCTGGTGCTCTGACCCAGATTTCAGAGTGGGTGATGCTGACCACAGGAATATTCTGCTGTGCTCGTGTGGGGTGTTTGTGAGGGTCCTAGGAGATGATGTCCAATGCAGTAGAAAAATGCAGACCCATCCTCTTACTCTTTGTGCCATCTGTGGTTTAGATTGCAGCCCACAGATGCTCTTTCTGGCTTGGGACTGTTCAAGCACAACTCCTGACAGAGCTGTTTGATAAGGGGTCTTGGCATCCAAATGTACTTTGCAAGGTGATAGGAATAGTTGGAGGAAGTGAACCATCTCTGAAAAAAAGATCCAAGGCCGATAGAGATAATCCCTGTGTGTTTAGAGCATGAGAAGAAAGTGTGTGTTCTGATGGGGAACTAGCTGGGAGGAATACAACATTTTTTTGTTGTCCTCTTGGGGTGAAGTCCCTATATTTAATTCTGTTGGGGTTGGTACAGGTGTGCAAAGAAGAAAAACTACTTGACTATCCAAAAGTGAGGGAGAATGGGTGCTGTCCTATGCTCCCTTGAGCCTTCTAAAGATGTTGTGTAGATGTTTTGGCAGCTCTAGAGAAGCTGCACAAGGGCAGTGGTTAAGAAAAGAGGAGCTTGGTGCTCGAATACAGAGTTTCACAAGCAGAATTCTCCTTCACTTCTTTCCTTATTCACATGCATTACATTAATTTACTTGGTGGACCATAATATATCACCAGGAAAACAGAATGTATACAGCTTTTTATATACATATTTCTTGCACCATTAAGCCAGTCTCTCTGTGACAGAGCCTATGAATAAGTTCCAAGAGGTAACCTGGAATATTTTAGGGTGTAACAATCTGTAATAAATATATATATATATATCTGCACTTGGCAACTCCTTAGTACACAGCCCAGTTAGAAAACGTAGGCTTAGAACTTACACTGGACTTCTAAAATGTGGACTTAACATTGAATTGCCTTGACACCATTTAACCAGAGGACTCTGGTCTCAGACCCTTTTATTTTTATAGGTGTGTTAAAAATGAGTGATTTTAAGCTGAGTGTTCCACCTCCAAGCCTTCCTCTTTCTGTTTTGAAAATTATCTGTGCCCAGGCTGCCTCCCTTCAGACCCTGCTGTTTCCCCAGCTGCCAGGATGTGCTTCCAACAATTCTGTCTTCCCTTCTCCTCCTCACCCTGCTACCAGCAGCTGAAAAAAAGGGGGGCAGGAGGTTGGAGAGAAAAAACCTTGTTAACAAAATTTGTTTAAACATTTAGCACCTCTGCTGCTGTTTTTCTGTACTGAGTACACACGGCAGAGAGTAATTTATATCCTGAAATTACAATCCATATGAATTAGCCTGGCACAAATACATCATTTCCTAATACTACGGACAGGATGCTGCAAGGAGTGATGATGAGAACAACCCTTTCCTAGATGTTCTGCTTTATCTGCTGAGTAATTATCTAATCATTTTCTTGTAATGATATAAGAGGATTTTTATTTCCCTTCTCCCCCCACACCCTACAACATAACAAGTGCTGCTTGGGGGCTGTGGGGTAAGACATGGACCAGAAATAAGAGGAGTGGGGAGACTTTGCCAGCACAGATATCACCCCAGGGAGAGCATCCTGGGCTCTAAGGGGATGTGGGGAATCTCTGGTGTCAGCTGCTGTGATGGGTGGCTTGGGGTAAAATCCTTCTCTTTCAGGAATGAGAAATTTTCCATTTCTTGCCAGATGAGCTCTCAGGTCTGGGTGGTTACTGTGAGACCACAAGCTCACCCATCTTGATTCGTTTCTGGGAGCTTGTGTTACTGACCTGGACCTTAAGTAGTGACTCCCTTGCTATGGGATTTATTTGCTATCAAAATTCTCTTGCAGAGCCACTTTCCTCTCCTGTGTTTTGTACAGCTCCAAGCCCAGGAGTTCACAGAAATATTTTGGTTCTTCTGCAGTGTTAATTGTTGAGTTGCTGATTAGTTGGACAAAAGCCTGGGTCAGATTTTCCTCTGTTCCCCTCTCCTGGGTTGCTGACCTCACTCTTCAGCTCTGAGGAGCTCAGACATTGGACATCTCTCCCTCACCTTGCATAATCTTGTTTGCCTCCTGTTGCCATAGCAATGAGTGATGATTAAGAAACCTCCTTTGAATTCTGTTTAACAACGAGGAGTCCATGCAGAGCTGATGATCAGAAGGGTCTGGACGAGCTTGGATCATTTGTGTTGCTCACAGCATGTAGGATGCCCAAATCCAGCCAGAAGCCTTGCAGGGGCTGTTGTTGAAGTGTCTGTGCTGCTCCAGGCCAGCCATACCCACTGCTTGCTTAGCTTGAGGTGTGCTGTTGATCAGCATTTTGAAATTGCTTCAGAGCTGCTCAGTAGGAGGGACCACAACTCTTCCATCTGCAAATGAAATGGGGCTGCTCATCCCAGGGCTGTGACACGGTCTGATGCCTCTAGGAGCAGCTCTTGTGTATGGTTAGGGTGGTACTAAATGCTTTCCAATATTGGAGGTCCCTTATGCTGTTATGGTGGTTAGAGATAAATAGCAATATGATTTCACCTGCAGCCTGGTTCCTTTGCTCAGTGGCTGTTACACAAATTTTCAGGAGCTTTTTACTCCATTTCTCCGTCCTTTGCAGCTGTTGTATGACAGTGAGCTGTGGTCATGCTGATGCATCTTGTATTATGCTGCCAATTTCCTACCTCCCCAGGATGTAGTAAACATTATCCAAACGTTATCCAGCTTTGGGGGCAGGGGAGGAAACAGGATTTAAAAATGCATGAGGGTCTGCAAGGGAGAAGGGGGAAACTCTGGCAGAGAAGGGGAAAAGCTCGCAGAGATTATTTTTTTTAAATCATTTTACCTCATGGCCTTGTAGCAATAGTGGAGTGAGAAATTACTACTTTTCTCCTGCACTCCATGGTGCAGTGACCTTGCTGGATAATTACCTTCAGGTCCTTGTTGCAGCCACCTCGAGTACAAGGAGGGAGAAAAGGACCTGGTGTGTGTTGGATGCTGAGGTGACAGATGGCATCGTGTGGGGGGACAAAGCCCAAGCACTGACCCTGTGTCAGAATAACCTGTTCTGACACCATTAATAAAACCTCATAAATAATCAGAACAAGATGATCAGTTGGCTTTATCCTTCCCCAGGCAAAACTCCTGATTCCTGTGAATATTTGTAGTTCCTGTTGAGCAGAGCTTATTGGGGTCCTTGGATGTGAGGATCTCTCAGATCCCAAACCCACATGCACTGCCAGTCCCAGCTGGAATTCTGAGGAGCCTTGCAGAAAAAGGGAAACCTGAGGGCTGGGAGCACAGCAGGATTTTTCCAGAACTGTAGGGAAGGTGCAAAGCAGAACTGGGAACTCTAAGGATGAGAACCCAGGGTGTGAGATGGTGATGAGAGGATTTCAAGTGGTGAGAGGTTGGTCAGGCAGGAATTAATTTCCCTGTTTAGCCTCCTCACTGCTGTTCTTGCTCAGCACTGGCTTGAGGAATTCAAGGGCTTTGTAGCAGTTTTGCAGGGTTCATTCCATCCAAAGTGATGGCAGAAGAAAAGCTTGTTGGAAAGGTATTGCTGGACCAACAGTGATTTAATTCTGTTTGCTTTCAGAAAAGAAAAAGACCTTACCATTAGGGCCTGGACATCTTTGTGGGATTGAAATATAAAATCTGCAACAACAATAAAAAGCAGTCAACCTATCAAATAATGTGTGTTAACTTAACCAGCCACTATGCAGCCTTTCAATGACACAAAATTAATGAGAAGAAAATATACTGTCATGTGATGAGTTGTTCTTCATTGTGAGTCTAAGTACATTAACACATTTACAACCTCAGAATGAATTGTGTATCTCTTGGCTGTGTGGGTTCCTAATTGAGATTTGAACTCCTAGATACTATTAGCATGCAAATCAGAAATAGTGGGAATAATAATAAAAATTACCTTAACCTACTGAACTCCAGTAACAAAGCTGCAGCCAGAGAGGGAGGATCGTGTGAGTAAGGTGGCATTTGGGCTCCTGCAGATGAAGATTAATAGAGAACAGAAAACATACTTGGCCTGCCTGGGTGGATCTATTAGAACCCTGTGAACAGCTTTTTGTTGTACCACACTCTGTGCAAAAGCCCCAGCACTGAAACAGGTGAAAAAATGGGTTTGAATAGTGAAGTTGATTTAACCCCATCTGTGCTGTCAGGTTTGGTTTTAAGGACTGACCAGCTGGGCTTCTCTGGGCTCTTTCTTAGCCCTGTGCTATTATTTACAGCTGTAATTAGAAGCCACTCCAGCCAGTAATTTGTTTCCTGATGTATCAAAGCCTCTGGTACAGAAGGGATGAATTACACCTCTCCAGCAGTCAGGAATTACTGGGGAAATTGTTTCAGTCTTATTGAACTGAACATCAGGGTCAGACCTTCTGTTTCCCCCACTGAGATGCTGGGTGGAGAACTGGGTCTGTCTGAGACCTTCCCTGAAGTGCCAGATCCTTCCAAGCCTCCTTGCCTCTCCTTCCTCTGAGGAACAGAGGGAATTAATGAACAAGATTCCCCACCTTGCATACTCCTAACAGGGTATTTTGTTTATCTGCTGCTTTCAAATGGGGCTGCCAGACTGAGCTGGCTCCAGTCAGGATCTTCCCATCAACCTTACACCATTATCTTGGGTTTCTAATGGCACTGTGTCCCCTCCATCACCCCTGATGGCCACTTTACCCAGGGAAGAGGATTATCAGTCTTACTTTATTACTGATGACAGCATGAGATTTTTCAAGCACCTGAAAACACTGTTTGGCTGATCACTTTGTAAGTTATTGGGTTATTGTGAATTATGGAGTTCTTTCCTTCTACTCCCAGCAGATAAAAATGCATTTCCTTGCAGCTAATCTCAATGTAAAAATCAGATCCTGTTTCCCTCTGTAATTTGTGATGTGATCTAAGGCTGCACTGACACAGAGGAGCTTTAATGGGAACAGCAGCCATGGACGCTGGGGTTTGGGTCTGATTCTCTTTGCTTTGGCAGCCTGAACACATTCAGGAGTTTCCAGTGGATTTGATGGGCCCGGTTATTGAAGCTTTTGCAGAGGAATTGAATTCCCAGAGTCCCTTGTGGAATATCAGTTTAGTGACATCGATCTGAGCTCTTTTAGCAGTGGCAGCCCCAGGTGACAGCCCCATGGAGACCTCTGCTCCAAGGAGCAGGAAGTCCATGTCTGTAATCTTTTTCTTTTTTCTTTTTTTTTTTCGAGGTAGAACTGCATGTAATTATTTGCAAGGGTATAAAACCCACCTGCAGTGCATTTGGTGCTTAATTCCAATGTACTCTGAGTGTCTCAAATGCCTCTACAATAATCTCTTGCTTTGTTTTCTTATCAGTATTTAATATTAGGAATGGCAAATAAGAAACCTTCTCTCTCCTCTTCCCTTTAGTTGTTGCCACGGTTGGATTAAAGTGTTGGTTGTTTTTTTTTTTAATAAATACAAACTTAAATTGCATTTTATTTCCTTACCAGCTGCTAGCTCTCCAAGTCCAATCGGGAGATCAATTATCACAGCAGTGAACGAATCTAATTTTTCAATATAATTTATGGTAATTCCATATTCTCTGCCCAAGAAACAAACAGTGCTGGCTTTTTCCCAAAAGTCAGCTCAGAAAGAGCAGCAGAAGGAGCCTCACAAAACCAGCAGCAAGGGGCTGCAGGGCTGTGCCAGCAGCAGGGAGCAGGGTGCTTGCTGCAGGGTTTGTGGCTCCCACTTGGATCCAGTTGTTCCTCCCCGAAGTCTTGGAGTGATTTGTAATCCTCAGCACTTTATTGACCAACACTTAGTGGGAAGAAATGAGGCACCCCAGTTCCATGTGCCTGGCATTACCTCCTTGCTTCTCTCCCTCCCTCCCTTTAACCCCTTCCGATGACACTGGGAGAGCTCCTGGAAATCCATGCAAAAAAAAACCCAAAACTTTATGGCTGCTCCAATTCTATTTTACTTGTAGGGTTTCTTGGATTGCAGTCAGGGCAGTGCCACTGGCAGGGCAGGCTGCCACCAGAAGCAGCTTCTGAGCACTTCCATCATATATTGGGAAGTATGTTGTTCAGAGGGAGTTTAAATAATTAAAATTAATTGCAGGCTGAAGTTAGACAGTGGAGGGGAGAAACCAAAAGGGGCTGCGACATTGGTTCTTTTCATTTAAAAACCCAGTAACTAAATCTGGGTTTAGATCTACCAGGAATACAAACAGAGAATTGATTGGCAGGAACTCAGAGCCCCAGGACATACAGCTTGGAAACAAGGAATCTCTTAATGTCACCACTGGTTCTTCTCACAGCCTGAGATGCAAACAAGTGGGGAAAGGTTTTTGCTTACCTTCCCAGGTTGTTTAGGGCTCATCTTCACCCAGTGACAGCATTTTTCTGTATGTTGCATTAAAAATTCCTTCCCAGAGATGATTGGGTCGATTCCTCCTCTTCCTGTTAATGTGCAAACCAAGAAATGATGGAATTTTTTCAGTGCAAGGTGTACCCTGACTTTAACCCAGCTGTAGCACGAGCACCTGAAGCTCCTAGAACACAGCAGTATGAAAGAGGTCACTTGTGAGCTCACAGATTCTTTTTTTTTTGCTTGGTCACTGAATAACTGTCATTTCTGTTAGGTTTTTCCTTACCTTTGTACACTCACACTTCTCCTCCCCAATGTCTATGATCTCCCATAGCAGAATTGACACCTCTGGTTTCCAAAGGACAAGTTTAAACCAAGTAAGTGCCACACCCTGCATTTTGTGCAGTCTGGGGGATGTTCTGCTTAATTCTGTGATAGGTGGAAAAGCACAACACCCCTTACCTCCCCAGTGCTCTTTCTGTGGAGGCAGAAATTGCTTCTGAACACGTGTGGATGGCACAGTGTCCCTGGAATAGGTGTAAGGACACAGCCTGCAAGGTCCCCATGCCTTAGCCCTGTGCTAAGCATCACCCTAAGGAGCAGGAGGGAGCCAGAGGAAACAGCAAGGGCCAGAAAATGGGAGAGGATGGGAGCCAAGAGCAGGAAGAGGTCTGTGCTCTGGTGGCAGCATCCCTGGGATGAAATGGGCTCGCAGAGCTCTGCCACTTCAGAGCTGCCTGGATCTGAGCTGCTTTCCAGGGCCTCTTCATTAAGGTTGATTGGTTTTGGAGCTGTTAGAGAGCAGGGGAAACTCTCTCCACACTTGTAGGAATTGTATTAGTTGCTGGGACCAACTAATGGAGCTGTTTCTTTAGGTTCAGCTACATGGCTTTAACACTGAAAGTCCTTATTTTTAAACCTCCTGGATGGGGCTGCAAGGATTATTTCCTCTGCCTGCAGCAAGCAGATATTGACAGTAAAAAGAAAGGTTGGCAAGAGATTCTGCAAGTGCTGGGACACGTGGGCTATCAAGACAGAGGTGGTCCAGGCACCTTGTAAAGCACTGGCACAGGAAACTATTGATTATTTAATGAGCTGATAAACAACAGGCTACAGAATAATTGCACATTTGAGTGTCTCTGACCTGAACTGGCTCTTCCTTCACAAAGCAGGCGCACAACTGGAGTTGTTGGCTGCATGAGGAGGTGGAGCACAATCCCTAGGAGAGAATCTCCCATGGAGCTGGGGTTGTTGGGATGCTCTCCTTACCCCTGTGGTACCAGGGATGCAGCTGTGTGACTGGATGAGGTTCATGTTCTGCCCTTTTAACCAGAACACTGCAATTACAAATGCTCAGTGTCTGTGCTTTGTCCTCATGGGAATTGTGGCTGCCAAGCTGGAAGTGTGACCAGAGGCAGCAAGAAGAGAATCGTTGAAACCTGGAGGCAGTGAAAATGTACCTGACCCAGGTCAGACTGAAGTGGTGGCCAGGAACTCTCACCTGTAATCCCGTTTGTGCTGCTTGGGAATCCTCTCTTGGACAATTTTCCTCCTGTTGGTTATTTGAGCCTTGGACTTCAGGGTAGGAATTGTAAGAAAAAAAGTAAGAATCTAAAAAGAAATAGACAACACATAGCTAATGGAGATTACAGGAACAATTTGATGTTCTTATGCTAATTGCATCCCTCTCCTTACAAACTGCAATCACTTCTTTGTTTTTGTGCTCTGGGTTTTTGAAAAGATTTCATTGAAGCTTCCTTGATGAGGACAGAATGGAAGAGGTGAGTTATGAATGGAAATTCTGGGTGTTCCGTGTCAATTCTTCTTTTGATTTCATCTTAGCCAACTTGTTCTCTTTACAAGCCGAAACCTAAACTGGTTTAACTGGGAGAGTGGCCAGTTCAAAGCTGGCACCCTGGAAATGAGCTCTGCCCCTTCTGGTGTGTGCCTGGTCAGGGACTCTGGGGACTGCTCTGTACACTTTGAGTGAGACCTAAACCTCTGGCATGATGAGAACCCCAATACTTCCAAAAGTGCAGCAGGGTTTGAGCTGCCTCCCTGCCACCCTTCTCTCCATTCTCTCTCATTTATAACATCAGCTGACAGACAGAATCATCTCCAGTTTCCTCTTGCCCATGCAGCAATAAAACGTGTAAGACATTTGGAATCTCATGAGATTTCCAGACCAAAATGTTTTCATAGTAAGCAGCTCCAGTTTCTGAAATTAGCCTGCCTTGAGGGTGAATTCCTAGCAGAACCCTTTTTCCTAATTTTAGCACTGGCATCTTGGGAAGTGATGCAACTGGGTCTGTGGGAGTCTGAGATTTCAGGCCCAGAATGAACACCAAGATCACCTCCTCTGACAGCTCTCCCAGTGCAGCACTGGGCAGGCAGGACAGAGCCTTGTGCCCCATCCAGCAGAGAATTCAGAGACTCCCCAGGAGGACAAGTCAGGCACGTCCTTAGCTGAGTTCTTCCCAGTTCTTCATCACTCCTCACTCTTTTCAGTTGCACTCTTGGGTGCAGTTACCTGCTGGGAACAAATGTTCTCCTTTTTGCTGAGTAATGGGCAGGTAAAAAAGTGACAAGGAGTCCAGAGGAAACTCTGATTTGAAGCAACAGCCACCTGAGGAGTTGCAGCTCCTGGTTCCAGAATGAGTCTGTGGTGAATCTTTTGTCCTGTCTGAAGAAGAAAAACACCCTTGAAAAATCCTGTTGTTCCCATCTGAAAACAATGCATTGGAGTATGACAAATCCCATCCCACTCAGCCAAGTCAAAGCCTTGCTCCTCATTAGCTTCCTGCTTGTTTCACTCTTTTTGAGGCACCTGGCTTCCACCTCCACTCCTGCTCACACATGTTCTGTTTTCCCTTCTGGAACCACTTCTTTTTCCTTTGAGTCATCAAAGACAGGCATTGCTGTGTTTAAAGAACATAAACTTTTAATTTGATGGCATTATGATCAGCTGCAGACAGGTTCCTTTTGTTCCTGTTTCTTTGCTTAGACACAAGCAGAAATGAAATTTAAAAATAGCTGCCCTTGTTTAAGCAATTATATTTGTAAGGCTCAAAGAGAAAAGTGTTCTAAGAAATACAAAAGGGTGAGAACTGAAGGACTCCTGCCACTCTTGTCCTGGCCTTGTTATTAATTTGTCCTTTGGTTCTGACAGAACCAGGGATTCCTCTCTGGGCTGTGGGTGTGAGCTGGGGCTCGGTGTGAGCCCATCCAGCCCAGTGGAGACTTCAGACACCACTTGATCCCTTCTTAGTGCCTCTCCCAACACCTGAGGACATGTCAAAGAGTGATGAACTGGTAATATTGGAACAGGTGATTTATTAAATTACCTGTAAGTTACAGAGATAACAGCCCTGGGAGTGTTGTACTCAGCTGAAACAAGTGGCAGGGCTGAATGCTTTGGTTCTCTAGGATGCCTCAAGTTCTTTTCATCCTGTTCTTGTCTGTATTATTATTATTATAATGTCCTGAGGACAAGGGAGTGTTGCTTGAAGCCTCTATCAAGCCCAGTGGGACCTGGCCTCAGTTGCAGCTCTGGTTTTTGCTGTAATTCACACATGGGAGGGGGGGTCCTGAGCCATCTGGGTGCACAGGGGTGAGGGAGAGTTGGGTCTTGGCTGGGGCTGCGAGGGCCTCTTGGAGAAATAACACCCTAGGAAATCAATAAAAGCACATTCCTTATGGTCCTGAGGTTTCTTAGCAGTGTTTCAGATCATGTCCCCAGTTACTTCAAAAGCTTTTCCAGCACTTAACATTCTACAAAATTGTACCCGTGTTCCCTCAGCTGACGTGAAGGAACTGACTGCTGTTTGCTACTTGTGCAACCAAAAAAAAACCAAACCCAAACCCACCAGTCCATTTCTGCAGTTCAACAGCTCAGCTGAGAGAGCAGCAATGCTCAGACCAACCCCCCCAGCACTGCCCCTGCATGGCTGGGACTTATCCATTGAAATTAAATCTTTCAGAGCAATGGCAAATAAGCCCCAGCATTTCCTTGCTCTCTGCACAAAGCATATTTTGTAGTGGCACGTAAAATATTTATGCCAAATTCATTTGGAAGCTGTAACTCACATTATCCATAAATGAATTCAACAAAACCTTTTAAAAAAGCCTTTTACTTTTGAGCAGGGAAGTGCTTTTCTATCCTCACTGCTCTGGGATTTGAACACATGCACCCATCTCTTATTTTAGTCTTCCAAGAACAATTTGCATTTCAGGGAATGGTGTTTAAATTTTTTATTTCTCTTCTGCTTGCAAAGTCTGTTTCATTTTGTTTCTTCAGCCTGGTAAATGTCTTTTTCCTCCCTCTTAAAGAAGAGAGAAAAACAAACATTCCAGTTAAGGTCTTGAATTGAGGAATCAGCTTTGACTTTTCCAGCTCCTCTGCCAGGGACTCCCTGGGTTCCCAGGGGTGAATCCAGCTGCTGATTGGAAGTCAGATGAAATTCATCATCATCAGATGTGAACAACTTTTAGAGTTCAATTAAATTCTACTCACTGTGCCCCCTGTAAATGAAAACTGTTGTTATCTTTATAGCTGGAGGAACTGAGGCTTAAGGTCCCATCTCCACCAGGGTGTGAAATATCCACAGAGCAAAGAGGAGAATTCCTGTGCTGGATGGTGCTGGCTCTGGACTTCTTGCACAAAATAATGAGCTGGTTCACTGGTGAAGTTTCTCTCCTTTTGCTGGAAGGATTTGCCTCCATCGAAGTGGAGATGAGGTTGCATCTAAAATGGCTGCATCCCCAAAACCATCCCTGTGGTGGGAGGCTGCTGCTGCAGTGATAAATATGCTGCTTTCATTATTTTAATAATTAAAAATGCACTTTAAAAAAGTCCTTCTGCACATGCTATAGGAAAGTCTGTTGCTTTTATTCTAGCCTCTCATGGATCCTTAACATTTTATGGGCACTTTAAAGCAGAAATAAAGTTCCCTTTTACAATCAAAATACCCAGATGTCTTTCAAACTGCCATCCCATTCCACACAACTGTAGCTACTCTCTCTGTAAGATGCTGCATATGGACCAAGGCCTTTTGCCTTTCCTTTTCTAGAGATGTGCAGGTTTAGGGCAGAAGAAATCTCCTCCTCTTACCCCAGTCCTTAAACCCATGCCAGACCTGGGTGTAAAACTGGTGGCTGAGAGATCCTCTCCAGCTGCCCCAGAGGTCCCAGTGGGCACCTCCTCTGAGGTGCAAAAACCAGCCCTGGGAACCTCTTGTGTGAAATGGGCTCAGAGCTTGAAGCAGAAACATTCAGAGCTCTGCCCTCCTCTTCCTCCTCGTGGCCAGCATCAAGCTGATGAGTTGTGGTCTAGCTCAGAAACAGGTTAAATTTTAATGTACTTATGGAATTACAACATGGCAGTGGCCAAGTATCCCTTTGCCTCCATTTTCCACCCAGGCTGCTGCTGTTCTGCAGCCAAACGGCAGCTCCTGATGGAGCTCCCAGGCCTGCAAAGTCCCCAGATCATTGGGGATTTTTTTCCTGAACTTCTCCTGGCATTGCAGGGAGAGGAGGTAACCAAGAGTATGGAAGCCACAGACATCACCCGGCTTTGCCTCTGGTTGATTGGACTGCAGACTATCAGAGGATAAGAAAACCCAATGAATTTAAAAGGAATTTCTGTTCTGCAGAGTCATTACAGCAGAATTGTATATATGCAGTTGTTTGTTGTCAGTATTCACCCAAGAAGTCTCCCAGAGAAATAGAACTGATGCATCTGGGCTGTCTGGGGTATATATTTGTTTTCATTGTTACTTTTTGGCAGAAAATGTCTTCCAAAGGAAATAAATACAGAAGATAGTAGATAGGAAGAACTGGTGATTTTGAAGATCTGCTTCCCTCCCACCTTGTGTTGTTGTATTTCCCTGCTATCTGGCTTTCTGAGCTCCCTCTCATTTATAATGAAGTTTCTTTGTCTGATTGGCAGCTGAGGACAGTTTGCAACACACCAGCAGCAATATAAAGGCAACGTTATGAATGGTTTAGGAAAACACAGACAGAAAAGCACCAGTTTCACTAATGGGGTAGGTTTGTTGCCAAAGGGGTCACTTTGGCTTTGGTTTTGGTTCCTTCCACCTCCTGTTTGGTGCCAGGGGTGGAGTGTGGCAGCTGAGGCTCCTCTGAACCAATTCTCAGGCACAAGGAATGTGTGTGTGGGGCTCCCCATCAGACTGGCTCTTGCCATTTGACTTACAAAATACCATGGAAAAATCCCCCCAGCCCAGGAGAGCAGCAGTGGGAGTGCAGGCAGGCTGGTAAACTCAGTTGCCAGAGGAATCTGGTGTGAATCAAAGCAGAGAAGTTAAAATGGGAGAGAAATGAAAAGAAACCCCTGTATGAGTAGGAACTCAGTCTTCAGAACTGAGCTGGGACTAAGGAACACAATGTGCTGTACCAGAGTCTCTTAAGGAAAAGATGAAATCCCTCCTGAGCTCAGAGATGAGGTTAATCAGGATTTCTGCTCCTCTCCAGCTGAGAAGCCTGGGAGAGCAGCATCTTATGGCTTGGAGAAGACACTGGTGTCCAGCTGGGGCTGGTGGCTTTCAGGGTTATAAAAATCAAGCAGATCAAAGTGTGTCTGTGTACAGTACAGAAATACATGGCATGCATGGAGGGGGGTTTGCAGGTGAACCGTTCTGTGCAAAATTGCACAGTAAGGGAAACCATTGCCTGAAAAAAAAAAAAAAAAGACAGAACTTGGAAATCTACAGCTGTGGGGCTTGTGTTTCTCTGGCTGAGCCTCTCAACACCTCTTGAGCAGTAAGGAATATTTACCAAGGCTGTGAATTTGAAAACAAAGAAAATAAAACTGATTTTGAAACAGGCAAGCCATGAGCTCTGGGTTATCACTGCAGAGTGAGGCAGCAGGAGCCAAGGTCTGAAGAGCCTCCCAGTCCCTTACCAAGCTTCAGAAGCAATCCCACCTCCATTCTCTGCTGCATTTTAGTGGCAATGGGCCCATTAAAACCACCATTTCAGCTTCCTCAAAATAAGATTGATATGTATGGCCTCAGAATTTAAGGAGCTTTGTACCTCAGTTCCCTGTGCTGGATGCTTGGAAGAAAAGAACAGCAATATAGCCAAAAGCTACAATAATTTTCTGCAGATATTTCCTCCTCATTCTTGCACTTCTGATTTCTCAGATTACTTTATTGGAGCCACTGGTTGAATATCATTTATTAGAGCCTATCAATCAGATTCCATCCTGTGCAATCCCTGCTGCTGATAAGGTGCCTTTCCTTCAGCAAATGCTGTGAAAGAAAAGAGGGAGAAAATAGAAAGGAGGGAGAATTGCTTTTGGGGGGGGGAGAGTATGATCAAAAGGTTTGTCCAAAACTTGACAGAAACAACAGAATATGTTGCAATCTGCAGGAACTGTCTGGATGTTGGAGTGGGAAACCAACCAGACAAAAAAACCACCTCTTCCTAAGACAGATGATAAAATTATTTCTTCCCCTCGGGTTGCTTTTTAAAGCATTGCAATCTCTATAGTTCAGCAGCTTTTTGAGGGGAAAAAAAAAATAATGTTAAAATGTTTTGTGTCGTTACAATTGTAAAATGGAGCAAGCACTCAGGTTCTGGGACAATTCTTTTGGGACTTTAAAAGAAGCCCAAGAGACTGAATATTTTCCTGTAGCTTTACAGCCAAAACTGGAATTTTGCTGCTGGAATATTTCTGGCTGTTGGTATTGCAGGGAACAGCATGGTCTGATCTCAAGGGATTTGGTATTTATCACCTTTGACAAAATCTGGGTAGGGTGGGATCTTTGTTATGCTGGGATGAATCCAGGGGATGGAGATGGAGGTTTTTGTCTTTGCAATGAGACAATTCCTTGCAGTGCAAGAAATGCAAATGCAATCATCCAGCTTTACCCCTCCACTCCAAAACAAACAGCAATCAAAGTGCCTCTTAGGCTGACACACAACAAAAAAACCCCAAGAAAAATAAATGAACCTGGCCAAGGCAGTAACTAATCCAAATCACACTGGAAAATAATCCCCAGCCTTCAGCCCTTTTTTTCTCCCCCAAAACTAAACAAAATTGCATCCCCACCACCACTGTCAACAGAGAATTACAAAGTAAGATAGTTTCAGGTTGATTTAGGTTTTGTGCTTTTATTTTATTTTTTTTCTTTTTCCCATCTTGTTGTGAATCTCATCAATATTGTTTTTAAAGATGTTCCCTCTTTGTGTGCATTGTGATACATAGAACCTTCAAAGCAGTTGTAAGGAAAAAGGAGTCATTATTTTTGATAAATTATGTGCTGTGGTCAGGGTAAAGAGTAGCTCAATCTGTCCTCCCTCTCTCAGGGCTTAAACACAAAAGGAAAACAAGATTTTGAGCTTTTGAGCATTGACTCAGTGACAGAAACAGTACACATCCACTTTTAAGTGCCATGAAGGTCACTGAACATTTCTTCTTAGAGAAGGGGTCACACTGACATGGCAAGTACTGATTTTTAATTTTTTTTTTGTAACCCAGAGGCTCTCCCTTTATGGATGTTTTTACATCCCTTATTCTAGTTTTCACTTGTACTTCAGCCTATTGCCATTTTTAGGTGTGATTTGGTCTTGTCATGGGACTGTAGAACAACCAAAGGTGCAGGGGAGGTTTCAGGGTGACAGAGCTCCTGGTGCCCAGGGATGGATCCTCCTTCCCAAAGCTCCTGGTGCCCAGGGATGGATCCTCCTTCCCAAACTGCAGCCTGGGGAGGTGGCTCAGCAGCAGAAGTGTCTGAAGACCTGGCTAACCCTAGGGAGAGGTCAGTGATGAGCAGTGGTTGGAGTCTTGGAGCCACTGATAAAAATCCCTAATTAGTCATGGGAAGGGGTTGGAACAGAAGAGTTTGGAGTCACAGCTCTGAGCAGGATGGGACAGGCTGGAGGGATGGAGAAGACCAAGACTGGGTTGGGAAGGATCAGCCAGGAAAGATTCAGCACAGGTGAGCCTTGGGCTGGGACCCAGGCTCCATTCCTGGTGTTCCTGAGCTTGGGATGAGTCCCTGCTGAGCATCCCTGGGAGCTGAGTCCCAGCTGGGTGCACAGGGAGGGGATGGGACCTGGGGGCCTGGGCAGCCTCACACTCCATCCCTGTCCCTGCCACATCCCCACTGGCACAGGGCTCCAGCACCCTGGGGACTGGAGTGCCAGGGTAGCACCTGATCTCCTCCTGCTGAGACCCCCAATGTCCCCATTAGCTCAGTAATTACTCCCCCAAGTCCCAGTTTTGATAGCAGAGATATCAGCTGTTAATCACAAGCTGGGTCAGGATTCCACCTCCTGTGCCAAGCCCGGGCATCACTCTGAGAGCTCAGGACATGGGTGCAACTGAGCAGTCCCAGCCTGGGCTGGTTTGGGTGCTCAGGGGGTGAAGGTGGAAATCAGGTTCAGAGCTGCCTTCTGGGGACTCACAACAACCTCACAAGTTCATTCTCCTGTTTTCCATCAGGGGACAGGAACACAGCTGGCAGGGAAGTGGGAGGGAAGTGGCTGGAAAGAAGAGAAAGGAGCAAAAAGAAAATAGTTGATAAATTCCTGAAACTGCTGGGACTGCTGGTGTTGGGCTGTGGGGATGATGGGCATTAACACCTGATAGACTGGACAGGATTTCCTGAGCTGGAGGAATAAACTGATGCAATTAAGGAAACAATGAGTGAGCTGATGCTGCAGGCCCCACTGCTCATGAGAACATCCTCTAAAAATAGCTCTGGTTTAGGTCAGTTTGTTTCAAGCCAAGGAGCAGTAGGGTAACTCTGCAGTCTGTCCATCTAGTACCAAATGAGAAAATAAAAGACTCAAAGAGCCAGCACATCTTTTTGTAGGAGAGAAAAAATCATGGTGAGTCTTCTTGTGCTCAGAGGTGAAGCAGGAGGATGCTCCTCTGCCCTTCATGTCCTGTGCCTCACCACAAAGTCTTCTCCAGCCAGACCTGAGGTTCTGCCTTGAGGGGTAGCTGTGATCCTTGGTGAAAAAGGCTCTCAAAGTGTTTCAGAAATCCCCAACTGGAGATGGGAGATCTCCTCTTCTTACAGGAAAGATCTGTGTGCTCAGGGAGCCCAGGTGGAGGGCTGGCTGCTCCTCTGCCAGGGTCAGGAGAGGGCTAAGAAACCAGAGCTCCTCTGCCTTGATTTCTTCCTCTGATGCTCTGCAGCAGCAGCAGCAATCTGGAAAAGGAGTAATCAGGTCAGGTGTAAACAAGCAGTGAGTCCACAGCTGTGCCCAGCCAGCTGAAAATCCTCAGCTTCAGGAAAATGAAGCGTGCAGAGGCTGAGTTGTGGGGCTGGGCTGGAAGGGTCCAGTTCTGGTTCCTCACCCCCCAGAGCTGCTCTGTCCTGCAGCTTCCCAGGGAGGAACTGAAGGGTGAGGAGCAGCAGGAAAAAGTCTCATTATTAGGGGCAATGTGCTTCATCCCTCTGCTCAGCTGCTGGGAATGTCCCTGCTCAAGGGGCTCCTCTGGATCCTGTAACCTCCCTCCCAGCAGGGCTCAGTTGCCAAACACAGGAGATAAACACATTTTGATGTAACTTTTCCCTTTCCAGGAAATGTGATGAGTTTTGATGGCTGCTGTGATGGGTTCAGGATAGGGAAGGTGCCCCCAGAAATGAGAGGTACAGGAATGAGAGGTACAGGAATTCTGCTCATTTCAGGCTGACATAGTCAATAAACTTACAAGCCTGAAATCTGCAGTTAGGGGTAAATAACTGTGATTTTCTCATTGCTAATGTTTATTTACCATTATAACTTAAATTGTCAGAGGAAGCTGCTTGATAATTGCTGTGTGCAGTGCCCTGAGCTGGGTGGGACAGACAGAAGCCACCATGCATTATTCACAGATGTCCTTCAGGACCTATCTGGGAAACCTACCATCCCACTCCTTCATTAGCAACAAATAATTAGTGGCCTTTCTGCCTCCAGTGGCTGAGTTTCTACTTACAGACTCTATGGACATAGAAATTCCATTCAGCCAGAGCTGGGATCAGATTTAGGAGAGAGCCTTGTCCAGGGCTCTGAGTGTCACTGCCCTGTGACAAGTGGATGTCAGGAAGAGGGAATGGAAAACTTTAAAGGCTCTGGTCCTGCCTGGCTGTCAGTTCCAGTGCTTCAGTTCCTGCTAGTCATTAAAGACTGTTCTTAATTTACTTTGCAATCAAAAGGAATATTACAGGAAGTTATTTGAGTTTTTGAAGCACAGGGAGAGTAAGGAGATGCTATCTAGATGCAAAGTAATTTTATTTTTAAAGGCTGCTCTTGTTTAAATTATGCCTCATCTCAGGGGCAGTCTGAAGTGCATAATAGTCCATAGAACAGTTGTGCAGACTTGATGCATTATGGTATTTTTATGTACTGTTTGAAAAATCACAAATGGAAGGATTTGCTAACTTTAAAACACTCTCCATTTAAAAGGCACACGGCTGCACCCCATACCTGGTGATTTTGTTATGAATAATAGAAAACAATAAGTGAACAGTGCAATCTGACTTCTCTGTGATGTTTTGAAGTTCCCCTGTCTCCAAGCACTTATCAAATCTATTATGGAGTATTTTGAATTAACAACTAAAGGTTTTGGCAAGGCAGTGATTGTGTTAAGCTCACACTTGGATGTCATGGGCCTGACCCTGGGCTGATCTGTGTGGCCCTGCTGAAGTAAAAAGTCTTAACTAAATTCTGTCTTGAGTTTAGTTCCTGCAAAACTTGGGTCTCTGCTGCTGTGCTTGGCCAAGTTCTGACCATTAAGAGTCAGTCACTGGTTTAAGGCACAGTAACTCATGCCAGATGGGGACCATTGCTCCCTGCAGGTCTTCCTTGGGGTAACCAAGCTGGTGAGTGGGGACAGGGGGACAAAGCACCCCCCATGCTGGGGATCCCTGCTGGAGCCATGGGAGGCTGCAGGGGCATCCATGGAGCTGCCCTGGGGTGAACTTCGTGCTGTTAAGGTTCAGGATGCAAGGTCAGAGCCCCCAGAGCTTGTTTTGTGGGGGGGCTGGCAGGGCAGGCTGTGCAACAGATCCTGGGGGATGTTTTGCTTTGAACCCCTGGGGGCTTTTCATTCCCTGGATGGATCTCAGGGAATGGCACTCACTGTGCAAAGCTCCTGTGTAGAAGCTGCAGAAAATCCCCTGCCAATGCAGTGCAAGTGTTAACACCAGGGCCCTTTGCCCCTGCAGCTTTCTGGTGTGAGCTCTGACTCTGATTTTGTGCACCAAGTGGTGCCTCTGGCTGGGAGGGTGTCTCCTGTTCCTGGTGTTGCTCAGGGTGACAGCTCTCATGTGCTGGCTGTTGACACCACTACACCCTCATGGCTCCACACGTCCTCAGGTCCTGACAAGCCCTTAGAGCATCCCCTCTGCTCCATGGCAAAGGTTTTCATGTGATGCCCAGGTGCTTGTTTGTACCCTCCTGTGTCTGGAGTGGGTGATTTGCAAAGAGAGATGCAAAGGGATGGGCACAACTTTGAGCATCAACTGCTGAGGAGCCTGGAGCAGCCTGTGTTTGTTTTGGAATGAAAATCCTCAGACTGCTCTGGTATCCAACCCTGTAACCTATCCCCAGGTGCTGTGATTCTGAAGCCTTGCACCCAGGATCTGAGCACAGGGCTGATGTGATTGCTGAGATAGAAATGCCACATTCCTAAACCCCCTGTGAGCTGGGGAACTGCTGAGTGGCCCAGGCCAGGTGCTGATCTCAGCTCCTCTGGTGTATTTCCAGTCCTTCCAGTGGATTATTCTGGCTTCTGGCCAAGGAGCTTTGCCCTTGGTCAGCAATTGCTTCCCCAGGGCAGACCAGAGCTTGCAGCAGAGGCAGGGACTGCTCCTGGCTGCTGTCTGGAGGACAGGAGGATGTGGTGGGTACTGGGCTCTAAGCAGGAGATGAGGAGCTGACACTTTTTTTTTTTTTTTTTTTTTTTTTTTTGGTGGAGAAGGCTGTGAAATCCCTGAGGTTTTTTTTCTCAGTTTGGAAGTTGCATCAGTGGGACTTCCTAAAATGTCATTCTTTGTGTTTGCATCCAGGGCTGTGCATACAGCCATGGGAATGAACATTACTTGTGCAGCCCAGGGAGCTGAGCTTGCTCTGACCTTAGGCTGAGGTCTTGGGACAGAACCTGATTTTCTTGGGAGATTTTGAGGGGGTGGAAGATGGAGTGAGTTCCAGCACTGTGAGGCTGAACAAGTTCCTGGTTGTTCCCTGTCACAGGGAGCCTGGGTCACTCCAGCTCCACATCTGATGCCTCTGTGACTTCTCAGCACTAACAAGGAGCAGAAGGGTTCTTCATCAGTGATGCAGTTGCTGTTATCACGTTGGAGAGGCAGGGATGCTCCATAATACAAGAAGAAAGCCTGGGGACACTTGAAAGAACAAATGCAATTTGGGGGAGCTGTGTGGAGCTTTATTATAAACCTGTGATTGTCTCTCTTCCCTTTGTTTAGAACCACCTTGTAGCTGGGCTTAAAGTTTAAATAATAACATTAAAGAAAAAAAAAAATAAAAAAACCCAACCCTGCAATCAAATACCATAGAAAACAAAGTGCTTTGGTGCTTCCAATTTAACGGCTGGTGTGAGAACCTGAAAAGAATTGTACTTGATAATAAGTGATTTCATCTCAGTGACTCTTGATGAGAGCTGCTCTTTGTCATTTCTGAATCTTCAAAGCCAGAGCAGCCAGCAGCTCCTGGGAAGGAAGGGCTGGATTCCTCCAGGGTCAGCCCAGAAGCAACCTCTTGGCTCCCTGGGAATTCAGATCAGACCTGGGGCTGATCTCTGCTCTGCAAATCCCTGTGTTGGCACAAAGGAACCAAGCATCAAGAGAGAGCCCAGCAGTAACCCCTGTGTGTGTGGGGGTCAGACTTGGAGAATATCTACTGGCAGGGATGGTTTATAAAGTGTTTTTCTGCCCACAGCATGAACAAACGTCATGTAACCAAATCACAGAGCTGAGCAGGAAGATCTTTGGACTTCCCAGACAAATTTATGCAGAGCAGACCAAATAAATGATGCCCTCTGATATTTGTGCAACCAAAGCTGGTATTTGTCCACCCAAAGCCAGTTGCTGCACACTTAGAGGGCAGCATATGTGTATGAGCTTGCTCTTTAAAGGGAAGGTTTTAATTTTGCAGATTCTTTGAAATTCTGGACTGAATTTTCTGCCCACTCTGGCTTCTAAATCTCCAGTGGGCAACCATATGTTAAAATTCATCCCTTTGGAGCTCTTTTTTGGACAGCTGAGGATGCTGGATCTCTCCCTTTTGATGCATATTACTGGACATGGTTTTCACAGCCAAGCTTCTGGAAAACAGTAAATCTGAAAGGAAAATCCATTTTTAAATCATTAAAAGCATTAAAAATGACCTTTACCTGCTGCAAATGTAATCCCTTAATAATGTGCCTCGTACTGGACAGATAATAGGGATCTTCCTCCTGGGGATTAAGGGATTGTGTGAACTCAGAGCTGATTTACTGAGAAACCATGTGCTTCCTAAAATCACAGGTGGAACCATGCAGGTCCATACAGGACATGCTTTCATCCTGTGCCTGTGCCAGATCTTAAAATTTACACAAGTGTTTGCTGGACTGAGCCTGCTGAGAGCTTGGCAGCTCTGAGCAAGGGGTGATGATACAGCAATTCTGTGTTATTAGGAGTGTTTGCAGCTGAATAGGATCTGGGTCCCTGAAGCAGGGACTTGGCTGTTGGTTGTTCCTGGGCCGTGGTCAGGGTGGCTGCAGTTCAGGTTCCTGGTTTCATAATTGAATTATCTTGCTCTGCTGTGCTCCAAAGGAAACAAGAAACAAAGGAAACCCAACAAGAAATAAAGCAGACAAGCATTTCTACCTGTAACTTGTAGGGTTTGCAGCATCAGCCCTGGTGTCCCGGTGGGATCTTTAGGAATTCTCTGCCGTTGATACCCAGGTCAGGAGCTGTCGCCTCGGGGCTCCTGTCCCAGCTGGGAACAAATCCATCAGCTGTGCTGTCCTGCTCCTCTTCTCTCTTGGGATCAGGTTCCCTGCATTCCCCCACTCACTGGAACCATCACCTGGAGTTCCCTGGGGTGGCTGGGATCAGGATGGCAGAGTTCACACCTGCATTGCACGCTGGGTGTGAGCCCAGGAGGGCTGTGACAGCAGGGCCTGGATGGGTTTCCCAGCTCAGAGGGAGAAGGCAGAGGGGGGGATGTTGGTGTTGTCACCCTCATCAATCTCTGTTTGCTCAAGTCCCCTCTGCAAATAGAAGTTAAACGTTGAGATTGTACCAAGCACTGCAGACAAAGCCTTGCACAACACCCCTCTTACAGCTGAGGAGGCTTCCTGGCAGCTCGGCTGTGTCAGGGTGATTTATGGCCCAGCTCCTGAAGAAAATAAACAATTCTGGTGGCAGAGCAGAGCTCTCCTCATTGAAGAGCCCTCAGGTTTGCCAGGACAGTAATGGGCCTGGGAGATTGCCCGTGGGAGTGGGTAGAGCCAGGACCAAGAGCTGCAAACACTGCCCCTGATGGGGAGCTGGGACCTGCTTGGTATCCTCTGGGTTTGCTGAGTGATGGTGATGATGATGATGGTGATGGTGGTGATAATGGTGATGATGGTGATGGTGATGGTGATGATGGTGGTGATGGTGGTGATAATGGTGATGATGGTGATGGTGATGATGGTGGTGATGGTGGTGATAATGGTGATGATGGTGATGGTGATGAGCTCTGCAGATGTTCCCAGGTGCAGTGCCCTCCTCTTGGTGCCTCTTTGGCTGCAGTAGTTGTGCCCACTGCTGCCTGGGCTGGTTCTGACTTTCTCTTGTGCTCTCTGGGACCTGGCCAGGACCTTATTTCATCCAAGCTGTGCAGGCAACAGAGAGGAAAATAAATGTAAGGGTTTTGGTGGGGACTTGGGAACTTTCTGTTGCACTCCGTGGGATGTCTGGGTGCATGCAGACTGTGGGGGGTGGGAGAGAAACAAGAGTTTTCATTCAGCCAGAGCAGCCTGCTGGGTTTTTCTGCTTCCCAAGAAGCCCACGGTGCATTTATTGTCAGCAGGGATTTTCTGAGCAGCTTATGGACTTAAGTCCTATTAAAATCCAGCAGGAATTGGGCTTTGCCAATCTCATTTGTGTCCCTGGAAAACAAACCAAACCAAACCAACCAACCAAGCAAAAACCATTAAGTTCTTTTCATTTAAGGTGTTTTTACCCTTAATAAAAGGGTAAACTAGAGTTTGCTGCATACTCCTACTGCCCACCCCTTTTTTTTTTTAAATAAAAAAGGGGTCTAAAGACTGCAAGATAATTGGTTGATGGTTTTTTGTGGGTGTGTGTTGGGCTGGGTTTTTTTCTTTCCCTTTACCTCCTCCTCTGGAATGCCTGTGGCTGCCCCATTCCTGCAGGACTCCAGGTACCACTTTACCTCTGAGTTTCAGAGCTGCTGGCAGGGCAGAGCTGGGTTAATAAGTTGCTGCTTTAGGTCATTAGATAGGAAGGATGGTGCAGGGGCTGAGTCAGTTCAGTGATTATCCCAGGGATCTATGGGGCAATAAATGTCTCCCCTGCTCATAACCCAGCAGCTAATGCACAGAGATACTGCCAGGATGCTCTGGGTCTACTGCATTTAGATTGCAATTAGGTTGTATATTAAAAAAAAAAAAGCTCAGTTCAGCTGTCCTGTAATTTACTGAAGGTGAAGTTCACCCTTCTTCAACACTATGGACCAAGACTTGTGTATTGTTGAATTTCCCCTTCCCCCTTTTTTTTTTTTTTTTTGCTCATGGTCTTTGCACCATTGACACTCTGCTCTGAAGCTACTGGGCTTCCAGCTTTCTCAAGATGGGCACCTCAGTCAGAAACACCAGGATTTGACATCAGAGGCTGCCTCTTGTGTTTGCAGACAATGGAGTTTTGTGGTATTTACACTGCTGGGAGCATCTGGAAGAGCTGTGGAGCTGCTGCCCAGCCAGAGAGCATCCTGTGGTCCCTTTGTGTCCCCAGGTCCTGAGCTGCAGCCCAAACCTGATAAAAACCTGACTTGGTCTTGTCTGCAGGGTGACTGGAGTAATCCCTGGTTTTCAGGTTTGCCCAGTCCAGACTCATCCTGCCTCCTTTTAGCTGCTGCATTTTGAACACTTACACTTCTCATGTTTGAGAGACTTTCTTCAAAGGCCTGACAATGAAAAGCTAAATTTCTGTTCTGTTCTTTTGCAAGCTGAGTTTCTCATAAAATATTGTTAGCCAGAAGCTGGAAGCAATAAAATGAATGTGTCTCATCAAACTTGGCACAGGCTGTTAGATTGGGAAAATACCTTATTTGATGGTTTTTAATTATTTTTTTTTTTTAAGCCATAGTGGTGGTTGTTCTGCTGTGTCCCTAGCACACACCTGGGAGCTTTGCTCTGCCTGACTTGGTGTCAGCAAGGTTATGGTAAAAGGAAAGAAAAAAAACCAACCCAACACACACCCACAAAAAAATCCCAACCAATTCTCTTGCAATATTTAGACCCTTTTTTTTTAAAAAAAAAAAGGGGTGGGCAGTAGGAGTATGCAGCAAACTCCAATCCAATGCAAACAGCTGTGCCAAGCTGGCACCCATGGGTGCTGGCCTCTTACATGTCACTGCCCTTATCACACCTGCCAAGCTCCCAGATTCTTGCCCTGAAACCAAAAGGGGAATTTTAACAAATATCTGATCATTTGGAATTCCTAATTCTGAAATGATTGAGCAGTCAGAGTGAGTCTGTGATGAGCCCCCCCCCTGAAGCTGGAACTGGGGGCTCTGTCCCCTCTTGTAGCACCCAGCAGGGTCACCCCAGTGCTTGTTTGTGGGCTTGGAAACAGAACTGGCTTAGGAAAGGTGCCCCCTTCACCCATGAGAAAGCTGATTTTCATCTCTAAATAGCCAGAGCCTTCCAAGCTTTGCATTCCAGCCTGGTGCCTGATAGAGAAGTTTGTAAATGCCTTCCATACATATAAAACTCCTGGCAGCTGAATGTTTTCCTCTTTCTCATCTGGAAGAAGTTCCTCCCCTTTTGGCAGTACCTGGGCTTTTATTGGGGGTTTGTGTTCACTTCTCTGGCTCCCTTCATCTTTCATCTGGGCAGGCTGAGCCTATGGCTGGGCAGGGATTTTTGCTCCAAAAAGATTTGTAAATGCCTCCTCCAAGTTCCCCTGTTGTTGGTTCCTCCTGGGCATGCCTGGGAGAGCAGCAGGGAGAGGGAAAAGGTCACAGAGGAAAGATGGGATGTGAAAGAAAAGAAAAGTAATTGGAGGAGAAAGGAGGAGGTTTTGCTGTCTTGCACTAGGAAAAAAGTGTGAGCTGAGGTGAAGGAGAGAGCTGGGAGCAGAAGAAAAGGATTGTAGGAGAGTGAGAAGGAAGGAGAAAGGAAGATGTGGACCAGGAGGGGTGGATGATGGAAGGAGTGGAGACTTTTCCTGGTCATCCCTGCTGGAAGCCTGGACTCTCACCCCTGGGATGAAGAATGCGGTTTTCCTTCTTCCTAGGGATCACCCTTCGAAGGAGAAGGGATGCTTTTCCTCCTCCCTCTGTCCTGGTAATTCCCTGGTACCACCACTTGGGCTGAGTTTCTTCCTGGGGAAGGGAGTGAAGATGGAACTAAAATGAATTGAGGCCTCTTTAATGCTGAAGGGGAGGGTTCATGTCGTGGTCCAACACAGTTTAACTCATCTACTTTAAAATTAATTTGGTTTAATTTTCCTTAAGGCCCCCCTGTGGATATACCCTTAAATACCTAGAATAAATAGCAGGTAATCACCAAAAGTAATTCTGTACCTAGTTACCTACTGTAAATCAGCAGCAGCTCCAGTGGGGCTGATTCTCTCTGTGTATTCCTGGGATAAATGAAGACTAACTGTAAGTCAATAAAGCCAATTTCCTTCCTACTTTGCTGGGATGAAACAAGAGCAAGTCTAGGGGTAAGAAGCTCCTTGCTTTTCTCTGCTGAGAGAAATCCAAGCCATGGAGGCAGATATTTCTGCTTCTCAGGATAATTAACTGCTGGAACAACTGACCAAGGGCTGTAATGGATGCTGGGGGAATACAGCTTTTTTCTATCAAGTTCAGAGAGTTTCCTAAGAGCTGCTCTTGCTCAAGGAGCATCAGTGTGGAGGAAGGTCCCTGGTCTGAGACAGGCATAGGGTGTAAATCAGTATAAGGACTGCTTGCACCTCCTGGAATATTGACCCTGGGAGACACTGGGATGGTCAGAGGCAGCACTCAAAAGTTCTTGTGGTGGTGGCTGAGGAGGAGATGGAACCCTGGGCATGAGAGGCTGAGGTGGGGTTATCCCATCTCTCTTTGCTCCTGTGGTTGCTGTAGCCATGGCCTGACTTAAGGGGAAAATTCGTGTGGGAAATGGGGGCACAAAGTCCTGCAGATTGCCCTGCACACAGGGAGCTCCAGAGTCACTTCTGAGCTACTTTCAAAAAAAAAAAAAAACAAAAAAAACCCCGAAACAAACAAAAAAAAACTTGGTGAGGGCTGCAAAGTCCTTCTGAATTTCCCCAAGGATGGAAAATAAGTGAGCATTTGGGTGTTTAGCTGGGGCTGCTTCCAGTGCAGGAACCTCTGAAGTGGCTCTGCTGGGCTCCCCCTGGCATGCTGAGCCTGCAGTGCTCTGCTCAGCTAAAAAGTCACATTTACACAGCAGAGTTAGAACGAGGGAAATCCTGAAAGGTTTTGTCAGGAAAATGTCAGTGTACTCCATCCATTGGGGGTTACTTAATGGTTGGTTGATACAATAAAGTTGCTTCTTGCTTTCTGCTGTTTGTCCATCTCCATGAGCCCCAAGTAGGATTTATTACTTATGACAATGAAAAATAACTAACTGGAGTCGTGGTGGTATATTGGGTTATTTTTTTCCCCATTCTGACAACGCAGCCTCTGACAAATTTTCCACTCAAGTCTAAAATCCTGCCTTGCTTTCTGAAGCAGAGCTCTTTTACTGATGCAATTTGCACCAATATGAAACCTGACAAAGAGCAAACCAGCAGAGAATGTAATTAGCAAAGTGGGTAGAAAGTCTATCTGATGTTGTGGCATTTCACACCCTATTTACACAGGAATTAACACCTTTGCTTTGATGTTTGGGACATTGCATTTCGCTCTGGTGTGAAGAAATTTTCTTGACTGGAAAATTGATTTAAAATCAGCTGTTCATCCTTTCACCAGCTCCTTGATGTATCTGGGGTTCTCTTGTCCTCTCTCCTTGGGTCTCACAACTCTCACCCAGGGATTAGTCTCCAGCTGGAAAATCTTTAGTTTCTTAACATTTTGGTCCAGCCTTGCATCAGGTGTTGCCACATTTCTGGCTGTGCCTCAGAACTGAACTCCAAACTCTCCAGGGATTTTTCTGCTTTGAGTGGATGAACCCAGTGCTGCTCTCATTTGCAGGACTGCAGTGCCAGCTGCAATCCAGTCTGTGCCCTTCAGGAGTGTGTTGTGATTAGAGCTCAGTGCTGGGAAGGCCCGAAGTGGAAGTGAAGAGTGAAAAAGATTGGTTACCCCAATGTCAGGCAGTATTGATCAGGGCTTGGCTGGCCTCTGCCTGCACCATGCTCATCATCTGGCCTTAAAGCTGTTAAACTGGAACAAAGGAGAACAAGGGGAAAGAGCTGCTTTAGGAAGGGGCCATTGAGTGATATATATATATATATATTCATATTATATATTTACTTATTTATTTATTTTTAGTGGGTTTTTTTAGGGTTTTTTTTGTTTTTTCTGATAGGAATTTTTCAGCTCCCTGATGAATCACAGTGGAACATGGATAGAGGGGGGGAAGGGATGACTTCATGTGCATGGATAGAGCTCCCTGAACCTTTTCTGGAAGGTGTATTTGCAGTTAAGATCTGGAGATGTGATGCACACAGGTGTTGTACGTGATGCTCACACCCACCTGTACGTGTGCATACAGAGCACACAGCTCCCTGTGGAATGGAAACAAAGTTCTCTGAGTGTTGGTGTGAGCAGAGGCTGTGTGAATGTCTTGTAAGCATGGGAGGAGTCTTCATCTCTGCTTTTGTGCAAAATGGTGCAGGGTGTGGGTTGTGCTTTTTGGTCAGATACAGAAACCCCACAGCTCACCCCAGCAAAATGCCAAGCTGGGACTGAGGGCTGCCCTGGGGTCCAGAGGAATCCTTGGGCTCTCAGTAACTGTTTCTCGAGAGATGTTTCCAGTTCTTCAGTGAAATTTTGTGATTTCTCTTCCTGCAATGTCAGGTTTCCCTTCTCCCACATCTCTGCCTGAATCCCTGTTTCTTTCCCACCTTTCTCCACACATTATTTGTGTCTCTCCTCTTGGGGGGTGTTTCTGTTCCTGAGAGGGATTTTGCAGCACAAATGGACAGGTGAAAAGCACAGCTTAAAACCTCCTATGGAAGAAGTAGCTGGAGAACTAAGGAAAAGATAAATCAGCATGCTTGTATTGGCTGCAGCAGCTTCACCTAAAATTCTTTCCTTAGCTGGGATCCCCCCCAGGCCCAGCTGCCTTCCCTTCCTGGGGAGCAGAGGAGATTTGGTTTGACAGGTCTGATCCTTGGAGTTAAAAGTTTATTCCTCCATCAGCACATTAATGAAAAGAGAAATGCAGCTCGGGGAGGAAGGCTTATGAAAAGAAAATCAAACTAAATCTATCAATTCCCTGCCCTGAATAAATGAATCTATCAGTGTGTAGTGGGGTTAGATGCCTGGCAGGTAATGGGTGTTCCACCTCTAATCAGTAAAACCACCTCACCAGCCCTCCTCAAACCTGAGCCTCTGAGCTTTTCCACCTGAGTCACAATTTTCCAGTTCCTGCCTGTAAAGGGGATGCTGCTGGGAAGACAGAGAGAGCAATGCCAGGAGGTGATGTTCAGGAAGGGCTGGGGGTCCCTGTCTCGGGTGGGAGTGATGGAGAGGGGGGGATTCCAGGCAGGGGATTCTGTCCAGGCTGAGCAGAAAGCTCAGGGTGATGGAAACACAGGTCCTGGCCAGCCTGCCCCCCCCTGCCAGCAGCTCCAACCTCCCCTCTTGTTCCCCAATTGGTCTCATTTTGATTTTAAACAAGAGGGAACTCTCTGGAGATGAGCTAAGCGGGGCTGGTGCAGCCAGGTCACCGCGGGGCTGGGCTGGGTATATTGTGGGTAAACTGCTGAGCTCCCTGCTGTGACAAGAGTAATTTATCTCGGGCTGAAAAAAAGCCACTGCTTCCCATCCCCAGCACTGCAAAGTCATTCATCACTTTTTGTTATTTTTATAACAGAGGAGAGTGCTGGTTCCCTCCTCCAGCCGGTCCCTGGGGACAAATTAGCTGCTCTGGAAATGGATGAGCTCAGGGGCTGCTTCCAGTTACGTTTTTAAGAGTGTAACAGAAACCCTGAGCTCTGCAGGGCTGTGGCCAGGAGCAGAGGGAGGAAGGCTG